>NC_053431.1:92940477-93240477 GCF_007990345.1 Gossypium hirsutum | reverse complement strand
AACCAAAGAAATCAGATTTGAATCGGGGGAAAACGAAAGTTATCGACTAGCTGCCCCATTCCGTTTTATATTGTCCGAGGTAAGTTTATAAGCAAATAGACGTACTTAATTTTAATTAAATGCTAAGTATATATGCTGAAATGAAATATATGAATTTTACATATGCTATTGCAGAATGTGTATAAGCTTGGTAACCATGTTCATGCATTCGTTTCGATTGAGTTACGACGTCCGAAAGCCCCGTATGAACCTTAGGAATAGTTAGGATACATATGTCATGACATAGCATTCCAATATATGTGTGTGAGTAAGACCATGGTATCGATATGTGACTCCGATATATGTGTGAAAGTAAGACTCTGTTTGGGACAGTGGCATCGATATGTGCCTGCATGTAAGACCACGTCTGGGACGTTGGCATTGTATGATATGTGTGATTATCCAAGTGTCCTATCCAATTCTGAATGGTTATTCGGGCAAAGATAAGTTGTGTTCGAATGTGTAAAACGAGCTAAATGGTTAGGTATGAATTAACTTAATACCTACTTGAGATAAGGTAAGTAATTACTTTGAATATTTGTTGTAAATCATGTACGATGCAAATGAAGAATATAAGTGTATGTGGTATGTGTATTCGGCTTATGAATGAATAACTTGTGTATCATTGAAATGTTTCTTAAATATATGCATATATGATTTGGTATATTTAGCCATATGAGTAATATATAGATGTATGTGATGTTATACTATGATTCTTGAGCTTGCGTATATGAGTAAATGTATGTATGGCTTATTATGACTATTTGGTTTGGAAATTGATTAATAATATGTTAAAATGACTATGTGAGTATTTGGCCTAGGTGGGTAATTGTCTATGAAAATGTATTAATTATGGAATTTGTAGGTTTGAGGTCAAGCATGGTAATGTTAATGTAATTCGTTTAGTTAATATGAGTTGACTATATTATTGAGTTGTTTATTTGCTTATGACTTACTAAGCTATAAAAGCTTACTCTGTGTGTTCTTGTTACTCTGTTTTATAGATTTTTGGATCAAGTTACGAGCTCGGGGATCTCAGCAAAGTTCATCACACTATCTACTACTTCAGTATTGAAATAATTGAAGTCGAATGTGTTTTGAAATGTTGGATTTTGGTTTTGAATAATTTGAGACATGCGAAAATGGCTTAATTTCCATGTTAATTTTGGTTATGTTTTAATTATGGTTTGAGCTCACTTCTGGTTATAATGCTATATACTATGCATGAATAGTTTATGTGATAAATGCTATATGCTTTGGAAATGGATTGATAATGGTTGGTGAAGTTGGAAATGGTTGATGTAATGATCATTGTATGTATACATTTTCATGGCATGATTAATTGATTCGGCTAAGAATTTGCATAGGTAAGACATATATGAATTGGTTTGAAAAACTATTTGAATAATGTATTGGTATATTCGATGTAACGCCCCGAGCCCGAGACCGTTGCCGGAGTCGAACACGAGGTGCTAACAGACATAATTCATTTATTTTCACAGTCCATTTTAAAAATTTCCAGACAAGCTGGCTAACTGCGTCACTGTCACCTTAAAAATCATATCTCGAGTTCCGAAGCTCAAAAACTGATTCCGTAAATTTTCCATGAAACTAGACTCATATATCCATCTAAAAATTTTTTTATAGAATTTTTGATTGGTCCAATTAGTACAGTTTATTAGTTAAAGTCTCCCCTGTTTCAGGGTTCGACTGCACTAACCTTCATGCATTACGACTTATGTATCTTCCTGTACAGGGCTTCATTACTTATACCGTTTGTTTATAACGAAACTAGACTCAAAAAGGAATCTATACATATATGACATGACCTCTAATTATCTCTGGTTAATTTATAGTGAATTTCCAAAGTCAGATCAGGGGATCCAGAAATCGCTCTGGCCCTGTTCCACGAAAACTTAAATATCTCCTAAAATGCGACTCATATGATCATTTCGTTTCTTCCATATGAAAATAGATTCATCAAGGTTCGATTACATAATTTATTCACTATTTAATTACATTCCTACTATTTTTAGTGATTTTTCAAACCCACACCACTACTGCTGTCTGCATCTGTTTTTAAGGTGAACTTTACATATTTCATGGTTTTCCATGAATCAACTAGAATTTGTCGTACAAAGCACCAAAATGATCATGATTAACCATTCCAATGGCTAATCATTACCAAACATTTCTATACCTCTCAATGAACAGCATACAAAACGATTATAATGCTATGCTCAAAGTATATATAAGCCATTTTCGCATGGCTATCCAAATTTATACAAAACCAAAGGGGTACATGACCAACAACAAAAAGGTAGTCCTATACATGCCATTTTCAGAGTTCAACCAAAAATGTACCAAAAGGGCTTTGATAGTGTGGACGACTTCGACTTCGACTTCGACAATCCCGAGCCCGATAGCTGACGGACCAAAATCTATAAAACAGAGAATCAAAGAAACGGAGTAAGCATTTAATGCTTAGTAAGTTTTGAGCAATGAAATCGTGCACAACTGAAGTATAGCATTCATACGACTAAACGAATAATTTCATATACACATATTCTCACAATCATACCTACTTCACATTTCCAACCCTTATATTCATACATAAGGAATCGACCTGACTAAAAGCCGGAAGCTTGTTAATCGATTGAGCAAATACTATTTAGAAGGAATCAATTATCTCAATGCACATACGAAACATACCTCATCGTTGGGATTTTACGAGCGTATTAATTGAAATCATTACAGCAAGATCGCTCATTCCCAAACCCAAGTATCTTTGGGATTTAGCCGGATATAACCACTCGCACAAGGCCTTCGGGTCTTAGCCCGGATATGGTCACTAGCATAAATGCCTTCGGGTCTTAGCCCGGATATAGCAATTCGCACCAATGCCTTCGGGACTTAGCCCAGAATTAGTAACTCGCACCAATGCCTTCGGAACTTAGCCCGGAATTTGTAACTCGCACAAATGCCTTCGGGACTTAGCCTGGAATTAATCACTAGCACACATGTCTTCGGGACTTAACCCCGTTAGTATCCGAATATTCATGCACATATCAGTAAATCATGACACATCTTTATTTCGTTTTCATAACTAGAATTCAAACACAATTCAATTATTAAGCATTCCATTTTCGGCTCAATAGCCACATACGAACAGCATGATTCGGCTTGCTTCATGACATGATTTCTATGCACGTATGGCTACCCATCATACGTATAGACTAATTAACTCACATATAATTCAAGTAGAATCATTATATCACCGTATATTGTTATAATTATACGTCATGACTTAATCAAATCGTAAACTAAGTTTCATTACTCGAAAACTTACCTCGGATGTTGTCGAACGATTTCGGCGGCTATTCGATCACTTTTTCCTTTCCCTTATCCAACTTTGGTCCTCTAAGCTCTTGAGCTAATTCAAACAAATTCAACTTATTAAAGTCTCATTATGCTAGCTTATGGCCGAATATGACAAGGAGTTTGATAGGTCATATGGCCACCTTTAGCTCAAATACAAAATGGTCATACGCATTTTTAATCACACTGAGCAATTTAATACAATTAATCTAACATTTCCTCATGTGCACCTTGATGACCGAATACACACATCATTAACCTAATATCAATTGACTAAACATTTTAACAAATTCTCCTTGAGCAGATTATCTAAGTCAAGATAAAAGCATCAATGTGCTTGCCTCTAACCGAATACATACAACACAAATCTACCTCGTGTGGCCGAATAAGCATGTCTATGTTGAGGCCAATTATATGCTTAATACTTCCTACAAATATGGTTACTTGTATTGACTACATACCATTTGTTTCAAGTTCAAAACTCGACTAATACACATAATTCATACATATCACATTCCAAGCATTCACTCAATTCTATCACTTAAAACACACATATTACTCAATAACTTCCTAGTTTAAAATTCGGCCACTACACCAATTCACTAGATGATTTGTTATTATTATTGTTCATTTATTCAAACTACTTACAATTTCCTTAAACCATCACAATTTACAACCATCTATCACTTCCATTTTCTACCATGGCCAAATGTTATAACCCAAGCCACACATATTGTACCTCAAGGCCCTTCAATGACCACATTCGGTACCTCCTTAAGAACAACCCAAATTTCAACCTTCAAGAAAGAAGAAAAGTATATGTACTAAGAGCTTCCAACTACTTGGCCGAATATCAAACCTCCTAATAATCAAAACTTAAGCCATGGAATGATTAGAACTTGAACTAACCACCTTCTTTATACAAAATTTTCCAAGAATTTCAAGGTACTTACCTCTTCCTAATCCACATCCAAACCGAACATGAAGCAAGAGAACTCCTTTCTTCTTCCTTTGATTTTTCGGTCAAGAAGAACAAAGAGGATGAAGCCCTTTTTTTTTCTTTTTCTTCTTCTAGGTACGGCAAAATGGGGGGGCATGGATGAGACAACTTTGTTTTCATCACCCCTTCCTTTTCATTACTTAATTACTAACCCTTTATTTTATTCTTTCTAACATAACACACTAACACAACATGTTCACAACATGTTTCACCCCATAGCATGGCCGGCCACTAGCTCAAATTTTGGGTAATTTGACATGCAAACCCATCATTTTCAAAACATGCATTAATAGGCCACTTCACATTTGCCTAGCACATTCCTAAATGTTCTCACATAAGTCCTATTTAATAAAATTCACTTACAATTAACAAAATTCAAACATGAAATTTTCACACATGCATATATACATATAATAAGCATCAACTATGATGGTTAATTATTTTTATGACTCGGTTTAGTGGTCCCGAAACCACTTTCCGACTAGGGTCAATTTAGGGCTGTCACATTCAAACATAATGGAATTGAATAAGATGGTTATGTTTAAATTGTGATTCGGCATTGCTTATATAAATATTTATACATATGATAATTTGACTTGATTTGTTTGACACATGGTATTTAAGATTTATGTTTTGAATATGTTTATATATGGTTAACGTCTTGTAATGATAGAAATAATCTCCTTTAGTTGATAAGTATTTTTGGTCAAACTTAGTTGGATTATGAATGCATGCTTAAACTTGGTTACCATGAATTTGCTATTAGTGTTGGGTCATGAATGACAATAAATGAACCATAGCTCAAGATGTCCAAATGTTGACCGTTATTTGGTTATTGAATATGTAGTTTTAGACCTATTGATTGGCATAGGTAATAAGTGTACTTTTGGGTGGTGTGTGTTCATAAATTGGTTAAATTTACTAAGGCCAAATGTGCATGATCTAATGACTAAGAATAGGTATGTATAGTCTTTATTGATTAATACTTTAAATGAAGTATATGGAAATGCATGGTTATTGCCGTATGAATGTTACAACTTGTACTTAAGTGCAAAGCATGCAAGTTCAAAATTGACCTTGACTTAAGCCGCATATGTAAGTAGTTTCATTTATGTGTATTATGCCTTATTAAATTATAAGAATATGTATGTGATTTTTTGGGTGGTTTTTGGATAATTACAGAAATGATTTATTAGTATGTTTGACTATGTTCATAATAACTAATGCTGTGTATATTAATGCATTATATATAATAAGTATTATATCGAAATTTGATATGACTTGTGTTTACAATGTGCAAATCAATGTATGTTCTGAAATGTAAGTTAACTACATTTTATTTGTAACACCCCTTACCTGTACCTGAGACCGGGACCAAGTACGAGGCGTTATTAGGCATGTACTCAAACATTTTCAGGAAATACGAGTTATAAAATTTCGTTGCAATTTGAAACAAATCAAACAACATCTTAGTGTCCCTATTATGGGCCTACGAGGCCCAAAACATACGTTGAAAGTGGTCTGGGACTAAATTGAGGACCTAAGAAAATTTTAAAGAAATTTCTAGGTTAATGTCTCACTCGCCCGTGTAGAGACAATGCACACGCCCGTGTGCTTTGGGACATGCCGGTGTCTCCTGCCCGTGTGGAATTAATTGAATTTATTTCCTATTTTGAACCTACAGGGGTTTTCACACAGTTGAGCACACGCCCGTGTCCCTCACACGGCCTAGACATGCTTGTGTGATTGCCCATGTCCAAGAACTTGGACATTCTATTTATGACATCAGCATGCATTTAGGGGCACACAGCCAAGACACACGCCCATGTGCTAGGCCGTGGCCTCCACATGGTTGAGACACACGGCCGTGCCTCTACTCATGTGTTTACTACCATGCATTCTCACTTAAAAATTTTAGGTGCAGGGGACACACGGACGAACTACACGCCCATGGGGCTATCCATGTGTCACACATGGCCTAGACACACGCCTGTGTGTCTACCCATGTGGACTTTATTGGGCTATTTTCCAAGCCTTTGGTCACCCTCTAATGTTCATACCCACTTATAGTTTTCAATAACACTTAACATGGTCTAATTATACTCTTAAATGACATTAATATACCTCATTGCATGTAAACCTCATCTCACGGTTTTAATACATGCTCGGTTATCCCCTTTATATTAAGGATTTCTATGACTGGTAACTCAATTAAGCTTGGCTCATTATCTTAACTCATTGCCAAATTGTGGCCTAACCACTCCATGTGATTTGGTCATATTACATATGACTAATTGTAACACACCATATTTAATCATCACAAGAACATTGGAACGTAATCATGCACAATTTGGTAGGTCGTAACCTACACCAAAATGAGCCAATTCCTATGGCCATATACAAGTGAATATGCATACTTTTATAAGCCTTCATATTGGCTAATCAAATGACACATATAACAAAATAACAAAAGCCCTATACATGCCATTGAACAAAACAAAAGTATCTATATACCAAAGCTAGACAAGATGACAGTATGTTGATTCTCCAACCGTCTTCCAACCTCTACGAGTCCTCGAGCTCTGTCAGACAAGGAAAAGAGAGGGTTAAGCAATTACATGCCTAGTAAGCCTGAATAACTGGAAAGTAAACTTACCGATTAGTTAGCATACATCCATATTAGGAAATGAAACCAACAAGCATGAATTAGTTTTCCCTATCACATGCACTCAATTAACAAGTTAGTCTCATAACAATACACCATGTAATTTTGTCTTAGATGAGCTCATCATCCAACAATTTCATTTTTACATCTCATGTTAATCCCGTTGAGTTCCTCAAAAATCTCGAAGGATTTTTCATTTACCGTCAAGTCATAAGAGTGATCATCTCAAGTACGCACTCCTACGAACCTCACATCTTACGGCTGGATTACCAGTCCAGGCTACATCCCTCGCAATGTAAACTCATAGGGTGATGTCGGGGTTACCAGTCTAGGCTAAATCCTTTATAGCAAAAAACACCCTTAATGAGCTCGGGTCTGAATTACTAGGCCAGGCTAAATTTAGACCTTAATTGGATTACCCGTCCGAGCTAAATCCACATTGCACACATATTCTTCGGGGGGCTCGATCACTCAAGGAACACTCGTCCGGACTAGATCCTTTCTATATTTGAGATCAACAGATTACCCGTCCGGGCTAAATCCTTTTTTGCAACACATGCAAGATCTCAAGTCATGTAAACCATGGTTTATCCATCGAATTTCCCTTTTTACTTCAACTGAGACATTTATCATCATATCATTATTATTAACATATTTCATGAATTTTCATGCCATCATTATCACCAATTATCATACATTCATAACACATACAATTAGGCATATTAATAGTTTACTTAAAGTTATTCGAACTTACTGGTATTTGTGTCGGTTCCACGTTTCGGTTATTTCGAAACCTTTCGTTTCCCTCGATTGACCTCTAAAATTTGTTTCTCGGGGTCTATAACAATAAAAATGAATTATTAATACCTCATATTATACTTTCCAAGTCTAAATTTCACCCCTGGACAAAATGATTTGCCCCTAACCTTTCACATTATTTACAATTTAGTCACTAGGCTCGTATGATGAAATGCATGAATTTTCTACGTTACCCGAGCCTAGCCAAATGTTCTTTCCTCTTATGGCAGCCCACATTTTTCCATTATTTCACATTTCTACCACATATTTTACACCTTTTGCAAAAAGGCCCTTTTAGGGTTTTTTTTTGAAAATCACCTAGAAAAAGATGTTTAACACACATCCAACTTTCATATTCCTCCAAAAAAATCAAATAATAAACATGTCACACATGGTTTGGAAATGGCTTGATAATGGTTGGTGAAGTTGGAAATGGTTGATGTAATGATCATTGTATGTAGACATTTTCATAGCATGATTAATTGATTCGGCTAAGAATTGCATAGGTAAAACATATATGAATTGGTTTAGAAAACTATTTCAATAATGTATTGGTATATTCAGACATAAGATGGAATTGAATAAGATGGTTATGTTTAAGTTGTGATTCGGCATTGCTTATATAAATATTTATGCATATGATAATTTGACTTGATTTGTTTGATACATGGTATTTAAGATTTATGTTTTGAATATTTTTATATGTGGTTAACGTCTTGTAATGATAGAAATATTCTCCTTTAGTTGATAAGTATTTTCGGTTAAACTTAGTTGGATTATGAATGCATGCTTAAACTTGGTTACCATGAATTTGCTATTAATGTTGGGTCATGAATGACAATAAATGAACCATAGCTCAAGATTTCCGAATGTTGATCGTTATTTGGTTATTGAATATCTAATATTAGACCTATTTATTAGCATAGGTAATAAGTGTACTTTTGGGTGGTTTGTGTTCATAAATTGGTTAAATTTACTAAGGCCAAATGCGCATGATCTAATGGCTAAGAATAGGTATGTATAGTCTTTAATGATTAATACCTTAAATGAAGTATATGGAAATGCATGGTTATTGCCGTATGAATGTTTCAACTTGTACTTAAATGCAAAGCATACAAGTTCAAAATTGACCTTGACCTAAGCCGCATATGTAAGTAGTTTCATTTATGTGTATTATGGCTTATTAAATTATAAGAACATGTATGTGATTTTTTTTTGTGGTTTTCGCATGATTACATAAATGATTTATTAGTATGTTTGACTATGTTGATAATAATTAATGTTGTGTATATTAATGCATTATATACAATAAGTATTATGCTGAAATTTGATATAACTTGTGTTTACAACGTGCAAATCAATGTATGTTCTGAAATGTAAGTTAACTACATTTTTTTTATAAATGGGTTTGGCTTGGGTAAATATATATTAATGTTTGAAATTTTGCTTTTGATTGGTAATGCCTCATAACCCTAATCCAGTGACAGATTCGGGTTAGGGGTGTTACAGACATGTCATTTGTATCCTATCTATTCCTAAGATTCAATCAGGATCCATACAATTGTCACTATCTCGTCGAGAATTTTTGTAGTGTCGTATCATCACAATTATATTAATTAAGCATTTAAGCACATATAATTTAAAGATTATTAATTTATGAATTTACCTCAAACTCGTATGAAGGAAAAAGATCAAATTTACTCCAAATTTCATGTTATGACAAAATTACTATTTTGCCCCTATACTTTTAACTTCTTTACAGTTTAGTCCTACTCTCATAAAAATGAAAATTCATGCAATTTAGTCCACACCCATGCTAGTCGAATATCATCTAAGCTTAAAGCAACCCATACATTTCATTAATTCACACATTTCACCACATAATTTTCACATTTTACAAATAAATCCTTATTTGACATTTTCAACAAAAAAAATCACTTTACAAAACTTGTTTATCTAACAACAACCATTCATTTTCTACCATTAAACTTCAAAACCTTAACATATACATCAATGGAAAAATTCAAAAAACTTAATAGTTTTGCAACTTAGTCCCTGAACTTGCTAGATTAAGCTACAACTATTTTGAAAACATAGAAATCATTCAAAACGGATTATAAATCGCTCACAAATTGAGCTTGCAAGCTTGGACAAACCTAGCTATGGTTTCTCTTAGTTACAATCAGTTGAAGAAGAAAACTAAAAGATGATATCTTGTTTCGGTTTTATTTATTTTAACATTAATTACTCAATTAACTTAATATCTTTTAAAAACATTAAAATTTTCACTTATACCAAGCCAACATCTTCCACTAACTCATTTATGGGCTAATTAACATATAAAGACTTCCACTTTAAAGTTCCATAGCTATTAGATACCTTTAGCTAATAGAACGCAACATTTACACTTTACGTGATTTAGTCCCTTTTATCAAAATAAACATGCAAACGATAAAACTTCTTAATGAAATTTTCATATGAATTTACTATCATGCTGTAGACATTAAAATAATAATAAAATAAATATTTTCACATCGAATTTGTACTCCTGAAACCACTATTCTGATTTCACTGAAAACATGTTGTTACAACTCTTCCCCACTTAGGAAATTTTTTCCCCGAAAATATTACCAAAAAATAGGTTAGGGTATTGTTTCCTCATAGCTTTCTTGGGTTCCCACGTAGCCTCTTCAATACCGTGACGTTGCCAAAGAATTTTCACTAAAGCTATACTTTTGTTTCTTAACTATTTAATCTCTCAGGCTAAAATTCTGATCGATTCTTCGTTATACGACATGTCGAGCTGAATTTCAACTTCTGCCGGAGAAATTATATGTGAAGGATCTGATTGGTACCGTTGGAACATGGATACATGAATTCCAACTCTGATGGTAATTTAAGTCGATATGCCACTGGCCCTATTCTCTCTATAATCTCATATGGCCCAATAAATCGCGGACTCAATTTCACTTTGCGACCAAATAGAAGAATCTTCTTCCACGGTGATACTTTCAGTAATACTTTATTGCCAATTTGAAATTCAATATCTTTACGTTTCAAATCTGCATATGATTTATGTCAATTTGAAGCTGCTTTCACACTATCGTGAATTACTTTCACTTTTTCTTCAGTCTCTCTGATCAAATCAACCCCGTGAATCTTTTTCTCACTAAGCTCAGTCCAGTACAACAAAGTTCGGCATTTACGACCATATAAAGCTTCATATGGTGCCATTTTTATGCTTGACTGATAACTATTATTATACACGAATTCCACCAACGATAAATAATTTTTCCAATTGTCTTAAAACTCTAAAACATAGCAACGAAGCATATCTTCGAGAATCGGAATCACTCTCTCAGACTGACTATCAGTCTAAGGATGAAATGCAGTGCTAAAATATAATTGTGTACCCAAAGCCTCTTGCAATTTCTCCTAGAATTTTGATGTAAACCACGGATCTCTATATGAAATAATGGATATTGGCAATCTGTGCAATCTAACAATCTCTGAAATGTACAATTCAGCTAATCTTGCAAGTGAAAAGTTTGTACTTGATGGGATAAAGTTTGCAGACTTTGTCAAATGATCAATAATAACCCAGATAGCATCTCTCTTTTTCAGAGATAAGGGTAATCCCGATACAAAATCCATCGTAACTCTATCCCACTTCCACTCAGGTATCATTACTGGCTATAATAGTCCCGAAGGTACTTGATGTTTAGCTTTAACTTGCTGACAAATCAAACATTTGGTTACAAAGTTAGAAATATCTCGTCTCATACCTGACCACCAGAACAACTGTTTCAAATCATTGTACATCTTGTTACTCCCTGGTAAACAGATAGGCTACCACTGTGAGCTTTATGCAAAATTTTTTGTATAAGCTTTGGATTTTTCGGTACACAAACTTTACCTCAAAACAATAAACAATCATCTATTCCAATCTGAAACTCTGAATCAGAAGTTAACTCACACCGTACTTGTTTAGCTTTAAATTTATTGTCACATTTCTGAGCTTCATAGATTTGCTGGAGAAACATCGGTTTAGCTTTTAACTCAACTAAAATAGAGCCATCATCAGACAAAGTCAACCGTATATTTATCGCTCTTAAAGAAAACAAAGATTTTCTACTCAAAGCATCTGTGACAACATTTGCTTTTCCCGGGTGACAATCAATTATTAACTCATAAACTTTCAACAGTTCAAGCCATCTTCGCTGTCTCAAATTTAGATCTTTTTTGTGACATAAGATACTTCAAACTCTTGTGATTAATAAATATGTGACATTTTTCATCGAACAAATAATGTTTCCAAATTTTCAATGCAAATATAATAGTGACCAACTCTAAGTCGTGTGTCAAAAAATTCTTTTCATGCGGTTTTAACTGTCTGGAAGCATAAGCCATCACTTTGCCTTCTTGCATTAAAACACATCCCAAACTGTTCAATGATGCATCACTGAAAATCACAAATTCTTTACCTGACTCAGGCTGAACCAAAACTGGTGCTTCTGTTAGTAGTGCTTTTAACTTATCAAAACTTTCTTAACATTTCTTAGACCACTCAAACTTCACATTTTTCTGCAATAAACGAGTTATCAATGTAGCTATCATTGAAAACCCTTTAACAAATCTTTGATTATAACCAACTAATCCTAGAAAACTTCTAACTTCTAATATGTTTCTTGGTGGCTTCCAGTCAATAATTGCTGAGCTCTTACTTGGATCAAGTCCGATGCCTTCCGCTGAAACAATGTGTCCTAGAAATCCAACTTCTTAGAGCCAAAACTCGCATTTGTTGAATTTAGCAAACAGTTACTTATCTCTCAATGTTTGTAACACAATCTTCAAATGCTCAGCGTGTTCAAACTCATCTCGGGAATAGACCAGAATATCATTAATGAATACAAGTACGAATCTCTTTAAATACGGTTTGAAAATTCTATTCATTAAGTCCATAAATACTGCAGGAGCGTTAGTTAACCCAAGCGGCATAACAAGAAATTCATAATGTCTGTACCTAGTTCTGAATGCAGTTTTTCGGAACATCAGAATCTTTAACTTGCAACTGATAATAACTAGAATGCAAATCAATCTTAGAAAATATTGTTGCTCCTTTCAACTGATCAAATAAATCATCAGTTGTTGGCAGAGGATACTTATTCTTAATCGTAACCTTGTTAAGTTGTTGATAATCAATACACAATCTCATTTATAGATCTTTCTACTTAACAAATAAAACTGGTGCACCCCAAGGCGAGAAACTAGGTCGTGAAAATCCTCTATCTGTTAACTCTTGCAACTAAGATTTCAACTCTTTTAAGTCTGTAGGAATCATTCTATACGGAGCTATCAATATTGATGATGTTCCCAGTACTAGCTCAATAGCAAACTAAACTTCTCTGACTAGTGGCAACCCAGGTAACTCTTCTGGAAACACATCTAGATATTCACAAACCGCTGGCACTGATTCAATCTTCGATTCAGACACTTTTGTATCAAGTACATAAGCAAGGTAAGCATTACAACCTTTTCTTACATATTTTTATGCTAACATAGCTGATATCACCATAGGCAATCCACTCAAATCATCGGATTCAATACGAAAAATTTCACTATTCTAACATTTTAACTCAATAGTCTTTTATCTATAGTTTAGAACGGCATCGTGTAGAGTCAACCAATCCATACCAAGATCACATCGAATTCATCAAATTGTAAAAGAATCAAATCAATAGAAAAAACAGTACCCCTGTGTCACCAAAGGGCAATTCTTGCAAACTTTATCAACTAGGACATACTGGTTGTAACACCCTAAACCCGACCCAGACGTTATGGTAGAATCTGGAAATGTCACATGAGAGTGTTTTTGGACAACTGTTTTGATACATAAAATCTGTCAAATTATTATCTGTTACTTAGGTCAAGAAAAAATGTGAAATAATCAAACTGTTTGAATACATGTCTTTATCGCAGAAGCTTTCAAACCAATACTTTTTTTTAAAACCCATTTTTATTTACGAAACCTCTTAGTTTAT
Source organism: Gossypium hirsutum (assembly GCF_007990345.1). Taxonomy (NCBI): domain Eukaryota; kingdom Viridiplantae; phylum Streptophyta; class Magnoliopsida; order Malvales; family Malvaceae; genus Gossypium; species Gossypium hirsutum. The sequence goes on along the minus strand of NC_053431.1, from coordinate 93,226,556 downwards.
TTTAGGAAAACCATATTTTAGCATTGTAATTTATATTCCAAATCACAGTTCAAAAACCAAAATTAAAACCAAGAGTTCAAGTCCCTAACTACATCAAAACTCCAAAAAATAATGAGTAAAGCGACAGCATTAAGTTCATAAACCCAAAAGTATGTGGTCACCGTCAAGTCATCCGCTGCCTACTGCTGGGGATTACCTGAACAGATAAAACAGAAAGGGTGAGTTTTCATAGACTCAGTGTGTACATCCCCCACAGTTTAGTATGCATACAGACAGATCACGGAATATAGTCATAATTCGGGCCTGAGCCCTTAACAGATACGGTGTGGGCCTTGGCCAACTCAGAACAGAATCAGATATATCATGCATACAGATCAGAATAACAGAAACATGCCCACCAACCCTTCACACCAACTCCGTTCAATCCAACTCACCATGTGGGGATAAAATCGATCCACCCATCCCTACACACGAAATATGGGGATAAAATTGACCCATCCAACCCTACACACCATAAAGTACCGTAATGCAGTACATGTCATAATTATGCATCTTAGCTGCCAGCTAACAACCTTAAGAAGCCTTTCAGATACTTCTTTATCTTCATCAAACCCACCCCAATGCAATGCATCATACAATATGGCATGCTATAATGCAGGTTAACAGTCATACATTTATATTCAGAACAGAACAAATAAACATGTTAGTGCATACATCACATAATCAGATCACAATAATAGGGGTCTAGGATATCCTTACCGACCCTATGACAGGTCACAGTCGACTTGGGCGACTCGGGCAACCTTACAGTACATTTTTGAAAAATGGGCTCACACGCCCATGTGGCCTGCCTGTGTGGGCTCACACGGCCCAAATTGGCCTTGGACGTGTGGATTAGACGACCTGGAGCAGAATCCTACATGCCCTTGTGGTACACCCGTGTGGCCTACACGGCCTAATTGGCTGAGCCTGTGACTCACACACGGTACGCACGGCCTGGCTCACCGACCACACGTCCGTGTACTGCCACACGACCTACTACACGGGCGACCACACGCCCGTGTGGCGTCAACAGAATGCTTTTTGATTTTCATCGAGTCCCATTTTTGGTGCATTCGGAGTACACACCTAGTTTCCATTGAAGCTAAACTACACCTCAAGCACTCCAAGACCGCAGAACTTCGAATCGATTCACTACGAAGTGATACGAAGAGAGCCCTAATTCTCGTTATGTGCCGTAATATTGCACAAAGAAACGCTAAAGAATAAGAACGATATGATTTTAGTAGAAAGGAAGTAAAAATTTGGCAAATGGGAAATAAGGGAAATTTCGGCAGAAGGCAAAAGAAGAAAAGGGGAAAATAGAGGTGAGATAAATAGTTTTTTCTGTGGAGAGAATTTTGGGAAACTGATCACCCAAATCTCACTACCTACTCTATCTCAACTACCCACTACTCAGTTTTTCAGTACAACTCAAACTCTAAGCCGCCGCACTGAGCAAAAATATATTCCTACGCTAATGCAGAGATTCGAACCCAGAACCTCCAGTAGACTGACACTCTGCTTAACAACTAGACCAGCAGGCCCATTCTGTTATGGTTTTACAACAATTAAACATAAGCTTATTGAACCAGATTAAGACTTTATGCAGAAAAACATCAAAATTTTCCAAATGCAAGGCTTGAACTTGGGACCTCTCACATACACCCAGAACACTTAACCACTAAAGCAGATACACAGTTGTGTCATATACTAACAGAATCAGAAATATAAATTTTGGGGCGTTACACTGGCCTAAGGGGTTCGATACTTTAATTACAAATTCAGTAGACTCAATAGGTAAACTCTTTCTAGACACTAAATTGGCACAGGCATATGAATGGCTCGATCCAAGATCAATCAAAGCAGTTACATCAGTGTCATAAAGAGAAAAAGTACTGGTGATAACATCTGGTGCCGATGCATCCTCGTGAGCGCGAATAGAGTAAGCTCTGGCTGGCGCTCGAGCCTCAGATCTCACAGTAAAATCCTTTGTTACCCCTTTGTTACTACTCATATTTCTAGTATTTCGAGGTGGTCTCCCTCTGACAACTGTATTACTCAGCCTTGTAGTCAGAAATTTGTCTTTCTCAGGTAACTCAGGAGAATCACGAATAAAATGCTCTCGCGAGCCACATCTAAAACAGGCTTTATTATTCATCCAACAATCTCCAAAATTTTGTCTTCCACATTGTTGACACTCAGGTTTGTTGGCTTTGACACTACGAATGCTCGATACTGAAGTGGCTTGAGCTTTTAGACTCGTGTGTTGCTTCCTACGATCTCTATTGGAATACCCCACTGAAGCAGTCGAACGGTTATAAGAATCCCTTAATTTCTTTAACGATGAATGATATGATTTACCCATTGACCTTTTTCTCGAATCTCTAGCCTCGGAATCGACTCTTCCCTTTTCTTTGCTAAGCTTATCGGCTTTGTGTGCTCTAGCAACTAACACAACAAATTCTTTCAGTTTAGAAACCTCAACTAAAAGCTTAATATGTTCATTCAACCCATCTTCGAACCATTTACACATAATTTCTTCAGTGGAGATGTACTCTCGGCATACTTACTCAGTCTTACAAATTCTCTTTCATACTCGGTTACGGTCATACGACCCTATTTCAAATCTAGAAATTCCTTGCGTTTTTTTATCAAGAAACTAGTGACTTATGTACTTTTTCCTAAAATCAGTTTGAAAGAATTCTCATGTGACTAGTTCTCTTGGCACTATAGATATTAATGTGCTCCACCACTGATATGCGGCATCTTTCAGAAGAGAAACAACACATTTAATGCATTTTGATGGTGTAAACGACAAATCATCAAATACCTAGATCGTATTCTCTAGCCAAAACTCGACTCTCTCAGGATCATCATCAATTGTAGCTCTAAACACTTCGGCCCCATACTTTCAAATATTATCACCAGGCGGTTTGCTTAAACGTACGGGTTCCAGAACTTGAGAAGCTACCTGAACCGGTTAGAGAAAAGGTGAGGGTGGACGTTGTTGAGCATCCGGATTCACTCAGAAAAACTCAGAGAACCACTCATTCATCATTTGGAAAAAGGCTTCATTTGCCTCCCTTCTATAACCCTCAGATACAGGCCTCGATCCAGATGGTGCTACTCCATGAACGAAGGCTGGCGCATTACTTTCTACATCACCAGAGTCTACTCAATTGGAATCTATTACTATATGAAAACATGATTTAAAACTATCAGGAGATATCACACTATCACAGGTTAAATATGACATGTATAGCTAACTATCACAGGTTAAATATGGCATGTATAGCTAGACTCACATATGCTACGTTAGTCTAGAACCGACTAAACCATAGCTTTGATACAAATAAATGTAATAGCCCTAACCCATATCTGACACCGAAATAGGGTTAAGGAGCATTGCCTCACTTATGCAACATACAATCATACATTTCGTATTCATTTCCCATTCTAAAATTAAAAACCATTCAAATTCAATCATATAGTCCCTAATACGAGCCTTAAGGCCCAAAATAGACATTAAAAGTGATTTGAGACTAAACCGAGTACTTACAAAAATTTTAGAAAAACATGGAAAATTCTCAAAGTGCAGAGGACACACGCCCGTATGGCTAGGCCATGTGTCTCACACAGCCAAGAGACACGCCCGTGACATAGGCCGTATGGGCATTTGAAATGGTATTACATGGCCGAGTCCTAGCCTTTGTCTGACCCTGTTTAACTCACTAACTTGGGTTACACAGCCTAGCACACGAGCCAAGCCACACGCCCGTGTGCTAGGCTGTGTGAAGCTACTGACTTGATTTCTAAAGAAGTATCAGGGGACACACGGCTGTGTCACCTGCCCGTGTCACACACGGCTAAGACACACACCCGTGCCTCTGCCCATGTGGATAAAAATAGGTCATTTTCCAAGCCATATTTTTCACCCATTGTGGTACCCACCTAAGCCAAACAATGTACATACAACCTTGGCATAAATAGACATTCACAACCATCCAATTTCAAGTTTATAACATAATCCATCCACATATACAACATGACAACCACAATCATATTCACTTTACCACTTTAAAGCATACCACAGATATTTCAAAAGTCTACCTAATTGGTCAATTACATATATCCACTTTTGTGCCTAACACATAACCTATATGCCATCTCTCAATATCAACAATATGGTACTCAAATTACCAAATCACAATCAAGGCACTCCCATGGAAATCATACCTACTACAAAATGAGACTAGCTACACATATATATACATACCAGCATATACCAAATCAAGCCAAATCAAATGGCTAATTACATAACAAAACATACAGGCTTCTATTATCCAAATGACCTATACATGCCATATAACCAAAATACATAAAGTCCAAAAGTACTAAAATGAGAGTTTGATAGTGTGATGCAATCTCCAACAACTTCCAAACCAAGCGACCTTTCGAATCACTATAAAACATGAAAAATTAAACAGAGTAAGCAATTAAGCTTAGTAAGTTCGTATAGCATAAAACTCAGCTTACCATTTAGTAACAATTTAAGTAATTAAACATAGCATAATGCAACTCAATTTGATCCACAAGCCTAACACATATTCATCCACAAGTTAGACATGAAATCACAAATATCATAGATTCAATTCTCACATGATTCACGTACCTACTTGTACTGGTTCATATTGAATTCATATACTCTCGTAACATCATTGTGCCCATTAAACCATTTGGAATAATATCGGATACTTGGGTATCTTTCATACTAAGTGCCAATACATGGTTGAAACCATCTCTATCTCATATCTCATTTAGATGCTCACTCTCGAGCTATCACTGGGTCTGTTCACACAAGCTGACAATCAAAACGTAGCTACACGGTCTGCTCACACGAGTTGACGAGTAACCGCAACACATGTCGAAAAACTCATCCACCGGTAGAACGTACGGGACCAACACCCAAAATAGGGTAACCCCTAATTACATGTCATTTGTATCCTATTTATTCCTAAGGTTCAACTGGGATCCATACAATTGCTGATATCTCGTCGAGAATTTTCGTAGTGTCGTATCATCACAATTATATTAATTAAGCATGTAAACACATATAATTTAAAGCTTATTAATATACGAACTTACCTCGAACTCGTATGAAGGAAAATGATCAAATTTATTCCAAATTTTATGTTATGATAAAACTACCATTAAACTTCAAAACTCTAACATATAAATCAATGAAAAATTCAAACAACTTAATATTTTTGCAAATTAGTCCTGGGATAGCTAGATTAAGCTACAATGATCTCGAAAACATAGAAGTCATTAAAAACGGATTAGAAATCACTCACCAATTGAGCTTGCAAGCTTGGCCAAACCTAGATATGGTTTCTCCTAGTTATAATCGGTTGCAGAAGAAAACAAAAAGATAATATCTTGTTTTTTTAAACATTAATTTCTCAATTACCTTAATATTCTTTAAAAACATTAACATTGTAACACCCCTCACCCGTATCCAACACCGGGACAGGGCTTGAGGCATTACCGAAACTTTATCATTCATAAACATACAAAACTGGGTCACCAAATTTCGTCCAAAATTTAAAACTTCTAGCACATAAGCATATCGTTCCTTAAGTAGGCCATCGAGGCCTATAACCTACATTAAGGCGGTTCGGTACAAAACTGAAATCATTCGGTAAACTTTGGGCAACTTAATAAATCTCTAACTTTGGAGTGTCACACGCCCATGTAAGTGGGCCGTGTGGACTCACACGCTCATGTGGCCTAGGGCACGTCCATGCCTTTAACCCGTGGGTAACACTGACTTTTGGGCACAGCCAAGACACACGCCCGTGGGCTCACCCTGTGTCCAAAACTTGAGCATTCTATTAAAATAACATGGCCCAGACACACGCCCGTGTGTCCTACCCATGTGCTAATTTAACTTACAGTTTTAGGTGCAAGGGACACACGGCCATACCACACACCCATAGGGATGGGCCGTGTGTCATACACGGCCTAGAAACACGCTCGTATGTCTAAGCATGTGGACCTTAAGAAGCTATTTTCCAAGCCTTTAGTCACCCATTTCTACTACTTGTGCCTAATGGTTACCAAGTCTAAGAGAAAGAATGATTATACACTTGTAAATAATCTTAATGAAAATAGTTGTATGGAAACCTCATATCATTGGTTTCATACATAAGTGGTTATTTCTTATTTAGTGTTATGGGTTCCCGTATTACATTAATCCATCTGAAATTGGCTCATTCATGTGATTCATTGCCAATTGATAGCAACCCATCATTTGTAATTAAAACCATGCATAAAATCGTAGGTCATGGCCTACTTAAATTAATCCAATTTTCATGGCCATATACAGAGAGATAAACATATTTTTACATGCCTTTGCTGGGCAAATCAAATGACACATATAACAAAATACTCAAAAATACTATACATGCCATTGAACAAAATACACAGAGTTTTTATACCAAAGCTTGTTTAGTTAATAGTGTGTTGGTTCTCCAACAGTCTTTCAATCCTTATGAGTCCTCGAGCTCTATAAAATAGGGAAAAGAGAGGGGTAAGCATTTTCATGCTTAGTAAGCTTGAATAACTGAAGAGTAAACTTACCGAGTAATTAGCATACATCCATACTTAAATCATGAAATCATCCAATATGAAATGATTTCCTATCACATGCACTCAATCAATGAGTTAGTCACATAATCATGTATCATGTAATTTATCTAGATCAGCTTATCATTCAACATTTCATTCATACATGTATCCTACGTTAATCTCGTTGAGTTTCTAGGAAATCTCGATAGAATACCCATTATCCGTCAATTCATTTAAATGATCTTTCCATATATGCACTCTCGCGAACCTCACATCATATGGCGAGATTACCAGTCCAAGCTAAATCCCCCATATTATTAAACTCATAAGGTGATGTCGGGATTGCCAGTCCAGGCTAAACCCTTATAACGACAAACTGTAACATCTTGATTTTTAGCCCTAGTCGGAACTATGGTTTTGGGACCACAAATTCGATGAGGAAAAATTCATTTTTATTATATTTTTATGGTCTATTATTTCACATAATGATTTCATGAAAATTTCGTTCAAAAATTTCGATGTTTGAGCACTCAATTTGGTCAAAAGGACTAAATTGTAAAAAGTGCAAAAGTTGAGTTCTACATGTTAAAAGTGTCTAATTGTTATGAATTTTTAAATTAAAGGTCCTTAAATGGTAATTGAACATTTTGAAGTTTGTGGACAAAAATGGACATGGTATGATAGGTTTTTAAAAGTTTTTCATTAAGGGCATTTTAGTAAATTAGTAATTAAAATGAATTAAAAATGCCAAATTTGCTCATCTTCTTCCTCATGGCCGAATTTTTCATGAAAAACACCATGGCTAGGGTTTTCAAGCTTTCCAAGCTCATTTGTAAGTGATCTCGAGCCCCGTTTTTAATCTTCTTTACATTTTTTAAGTCCCGGTAACATGTTCTAGCTATTTCTACTATTATTTTGAGCTAGGATTTATGTTTAAAAATTTACCCATGAATGATATGCATGTATTTTGATGTTTAATGGTAGAATATGAAGCTTGAAATTGTTTTAAACAACTTTTGCTAAGTGATTTTACGTGAAAACGAGTAAAACGACACAATCAGTAAAAATGCCTAATATTCATAAGTACATGTTAGAGTGAGAATTTGATGTTTCCATAGAAGGGAAAAATGGTCAGCATGTCATAAAACATAAGAAAATAGGATGAAGTTTAATTTCTGAACCTTGGGGCAAAAGTGAAAAATGCAAAAGTTTAGGGGTAAAAATACAAATTTGTAAAAATATGATTTTTGGACCCGTATGAATAATGTGACTAATTATTAGGCTAAATGTGACATTATAGATGAAGGAAATCGAGATTCGGGCTTAAATCGGGAAAATACAAGGTTATGGACTAAAATGGTAAATTGTCGTTTCTGGATCGAGGTAAGTTCGTGTGTTAATAATAATGCAATACCATGCATGAATTGTAATTCTCTATTGATATGGCATAAATTGTATGAGTTAATATGTTTAAGAGAAGTTGATGGATGGTATGTATGATATGGAAAAATGTAACGCTTGTTGTGACATGTGAAATTGAATGGCAAATTATTGTTACATGAATTGAGTGTTAAATTACTATTACCTGGGTTGTATGAATTGCTACACGGTTGTACCTGATGAGATTTTAACAAGTTTGTAAATAAATAATTTATCAATTCTTTTTATTTTATTATATTTTGTTATCATATGAAATGTGGCTGCCTATAGAATGACTATTTGTTGTAAATTGCAAATTGAAAAAGGACTATGAATAAATTTGTAACATGTTGGAAATGAGGAATTTCCTGGTTGAGCCTTCGGAATAGAAACGATACGAATGATCTATTGTGAGGTCGCATGTGTAGCACTAAGTGCAGGCTACTGTGCGTACCCGATAACTTCGATCACGTGTGTAGTACTAAATGCAAGCTACTACGTCTATCAGATGGTTAGGTCACGTGTGTAGTACTAAGTGCAGGCTACTACGTGTACCGGATAATTGGTCGTATGTGTAGTACTAAGTACAGGCTACTATGCGTACCAGATAGCTTTGGCTATAAGTGTGAAAATATGTGCAGGCATCTGGGTATCAGTTATTATTCCGAAGAGTTCAACGGGAAAATCGATTAAGAAAAAAATACATGTGAACATGATTATATAATGAATAAGTGTAGGTATATTTTTAAGAAAATTTTGAGCAATATGATCAATATTTGAGTGAACTTGGATAAGACAAAATGGATAAAGTGAAATTATGTAAGAGTGAATTTTAGTAGTAAAGCAATGTTGGACAGTAGCAGTTGTGTGAATTTGAAAATTTACCAAAAATTGTGTAAGTTGAATTAAATTTCAAATAAATTATGGAATTAAATCTTAATGAGTCTATTTTCATATAAAGGAAATAGGGGGAGCAAAAGAGTTGTATATTATGTGATATTCTAATTTTTGTGAGACAATATCAGAATGAATTCTAGATCCCCTATTCTGACTTGGAAAAATTGTTAAAAATTGTTGAAAACTAATTATGAATTATAATCTATATTCTTAGAATCTTTGATGAGTCTAATTTTAATAGAAACAAACAGGAACATTATCCGAGTCTCGTACTATGAGATAAATAAATTTTAGTGAAGAAAGGTCGAAGCTGTTAAAAAGAAAAATAGGAGAGAATTTGAATAATAAAATGTACTTATTGGCTGGAAAAAAATTCTTAAAATTTTATGGTGGAAATATATATTAGTCTTCTGGAAAAATTTACGGATCTTAATTTGGAGTTCCGTAACTCTAGGTATAAATGATTTAGTGACTGTTACGCAAGAAAGCAGCTTAACCAGAACATGTGTAAATGTACAATTGGGTTAGTTTTACTGTGGAAAGCATGTTAGTAAATTGTTTATTATTATTTCATGTGAGCTTACTAAGCATAAAGCTTACCCCCTCCTTTCCATTTCTTTTAGTGTTGTCAGGTTAAGGTTAGCTCAGGGTTGGAGATCGTCGGAGGCAGCATCACACTATCAAGCCAATACCTTGACAGTATATACACATATGCTAGAATTATCAAGTGAGTGGCATGTATAAGGACCTAGTTTTATAGCATGTATTATTATAATTTGGCCAAATATATTGGTCTTTAGTGAGCTAATGATTCTGACTTATAAATCTAGCTATTTATGTTATGTTTGATATTGGTGATGGTTGGTAATAACTTGTTTAAGTTGTTTAATTAATGAATTAAATCCGTTAACACCTCGTGTTCGACTCCGGTGACGGTCTCGGGTACGGGGTGTTACATTTAATGGTATCAGAGCTATGGTTTAGTCGGTTCTCAGACTAACCTAGCATGTGTAAAAGTCCAACTATACATGTCACAGATCTATGATAGTGTGATGTCTCCCGACGCGTATGAGAGCCATTTTGTTTAGACAAAGGTACTCTCCAACTGAGCTACACCGACCATGTTGAATGTGATGCTAAAATATTCGAGTAAAGTATAGTCATGACGAACTGAAACTTGGAAAGGTATGAATGAGGATTCATGAAATGTGTACATGGTGAAATGAGTTTATCTATGATTAATAAATAATTCCATGATTTATATGATCGATTTATTTGAACAAATGCATGTGTTTGAGTAACTTATCAAAAATATTGATAAGATGAATATTCATGCATATTGGTTGGGATGATTATGATTGGTAAGCTCGTATAACTTGAGTAAATGTATTAAATTGCTTGGACTGATATATATGATTGAAATAATATGTATATGATGATGTGTAAGATGAAAGTTTAGACTATGATATACTTATTCATGTTTGTTTGGCCCTTATATGATATTATGTGCTTGACTTGTCTGATTTAATGAATGCATAAGTAATATTATCTAGGAAACATTGAAATACATGTATAAGTACACTTGTTTAAATGAGATAACTAAAAAAGTGAGTGTAAAATTAATATGAATGTTAGTTACTCGAAATGAATGACATGATTGAAATATGATTGCTATGATGAAAACTATGTTACATTTGTATATGAGAGTTGAGTTAGAGGCCCTACGACCCCTCCCCCTTACCAAAATGGTGATTTATAAAGGAAATTCCTGATATTTATGTTGAATGAGTTTCCAGGTGAGAAACCAAAGAGTTCAATGATGGAATGGTTATAAGTATGATTAGAGATTGAGAATGGGTTGATAAGTACAGGCATGAGCTAGAAAGATATCGGATTGACCAAAAGATTGTTTAACTTTCGCAACATCGTAGTTAGCAAAAAAGTTAATTTTGGTAAAATGATCTATCCTAGTATGATGTCGAGAAACGTATTGATTTCAATTCCCCCATGAACAAGTTTTCTTAGTAAAGGGAATATTATGGAATTTAGGATGGTAGAAATAGTTAAAGGAATAATGTTTGAAATAAGGAAATGTTCCCTGATCTTAACGTTAAACGAATGTGTTGTTAGTCTAATTAGATTATAATCTACATGGTTCTGTTTTTCTCTGGTATTTTGTTATATTCCGGCTGTTGGGAATTGATGAGAAATTGTGTATTGTGCCAAGATTCTATTTCTACTGATCATTGCTCTGATTGATTTTATATATATATGAGAAGCATATAGTTCCGGTCGTATTTGTTGTTAGTGGTTTGGAATGATGTTATTCTGGATTTTTTTTCTTTGAAAAACCATTGGGGTCTTTCATATTTTTATAAGTCTGGTTCTCGATCTTCTGATGCAGTGCTATAAATTGGATTCTGGTATCATGGATTTCTTTATTTTGGATTTCTTTATTCTTGGCTTCTCTGTTTCTGATTTCTCTATCTTGGTTTTTTTGGATATTTTATCTTGTAACTTGTTGATCATGGCTTGCATTTAGAGTATGACCTTCAGCTTGTGATTGATGTCTATAAAGAACAAATACGACTATACCTCTGAATTGATCCTGATAATGTGGTGAAATTTCAAGTCCCAATGTGTATGGTGGATTTCTTTTCTCAAGTAAGTTAATCAGAGTTAATGTATTCAGTTGAGGTATCAGTATTACTTATGCTAATGCATTTGTTATGGTCTTCGATTGGCATGATGAATGAATTTGGAATGATGCATGTTGAATTGTTCTGCTGACTAGAAGAGAGAATTTCTTGAAATATCAATTACGGATGAATAAGGTCAACTTGATTGTTCAATCTGTATGGAGTATATGTCTAGAATTTAATGAGATGTGCATACTTGAGAATAAGATTTTATTTCTTCACGAGTAAAAAGACGAATAGTCTAATTAAGAAGTGAATGTTTCCTAGAAGAATCGTATACAATAAGAAGATCTGATATTGATAATGTGAAGATAATCTGGGTATTAAAAAAAATCTTGAAACGATCATTGTTTATCTTTGAGTACAAATTCTTGAAATGTTGAAAGTTTAAAGATGTATAGCAAGAATCATCAAAATTATTTTTTCCGTTTTGGAATTAGAATCGAAATAGAAAAGGTTAATATGGATTTTCTTGTCTGGATCATTCCTGTCCTTGAAAGACGAAAGTGATATGTAGCGTTGTTAAATGAATTGAGATGTGTAAATTATGCTGGTATACCCGAATGTCTGCTCACCAAATTTATAGAATTTCATGTCTTTATGAATGTTGGATATCATGGAATTTTAATATTCACAAATCGGATTGAGATCTGGGATTCATATCATGATTTTTTTTGGGAAAGCCAGAGGAGGCTTTGAAATGAAAGGTAACTAAGAGTTGAATTGGACTGTGTGGAATTATAAAGAGTATGAGGCCGAGATGAACTGACTAGTTTCACTATTTGAATCCGAAAAGATTCTGGTGTGAATGTATATGTAACATGATGGTTTGGATTAGACTTTTGAGTACATGAGCTTTCTGGTACAGACTAAGTTTTGGTGAAAGTATTGTAAAGTGAATACCACTTATGATTTTTGTATGTGAAATTTAAAGAGATAGACAGTAAAAGCACAACTTGAGTGAAAGTTCTTTAATATCGATTATAGGATTGAGGAATCCAAGTGAAAAAAACCAAAACCACTTTACTGGTAAGATTTTCGAGGACGAAAATCCCTAAAGGGGGGAGAAATGTAACATCCTGATTTTTGGGCCTAGTCGGAACAGTGGTTTTGGGACCACAAATTCGATGAGTAAAAATTAATTTTTATTATATTTTTATGGTCTATGATTTCACGTAATGATTTCGTGAAAATTTCGTTCAAAAATTTCGACGTTTGAGCACTCAATTTGGTCAAAAGGACTAAATTGTAAAAAGTGCAAAAGTTGAGTTATACATGTTAGAAGTGTCGAATTGTTATGAATTTTTAAATTAAAGGTCCTTAAATGGTAATTAGACCATTTTGAAGTTTGTGGACAAAATGGACATGGTATGATAGGTTTTTAAAAGTTTTTCATTAAGGGTATTTTAGTAAATTGGTAATTAAAATGAATTAAAAATGCCAAAATAAGCCAAATTTGCTCATCTTCTTCCTCATGGCCGAATTTTTCATGAAAAACACCATGGATAGGGTTTTCAAGCTTTCCAAGCTCATTTGTAAGTGATCTTGAGCCCCATTTTTAATGTTCTTTACATTTTTTAAGTCCCGGTAACATGTTTTAGCTATTTCTACTATTATTTTGAGCTAGGATTTGTGTTTAAAAATTTACGCTTTCGCAATTTGGCTCTCTCTTATAACTAATACCAGAGTAGAGTGGAGGGAAAAGCTTTAGCTCGAATTCTCGCTTTGGTACAAAATTGAGAAGTCTGCTGACTTTACTTACGATGATTGATTCTTACAAAACTAGAAGATAGCGTGATTAAGAGATAAGAGAAGGTACTCCTTCAAGTTCAAGAGACTCCGATGAACCTTTATTCTAGTTAGGAGATTAGTTACATACATTATTATTTTTTGAAAAGGAACCAGGTCATAATAGGAGATTAACAAACGATGATTCCTTGTCTGACTAGAAGCATGTCACTAGAAGGTATTTAGATAATTCCTAGTTTTAGCATCTACTTTTCTCGGGATGGGGAATAGATCAGAGGGAATAAAAGGAGTTCCCGACCCCTGTAAAAAAGAAGCGTTTTTTTCGCTCTCTCAATTGACTAGAATGAGAGCAAGACGATCATTTCTTCATTCGAAAGATAAAAGGATCACATTCACTCAGTTAACAAGAAGAAAGGCTACTACGGTTGCATGTATTTTGATGTTTAATGGTAGAATATGAAGCTTGAAATTGTGTTAAACAACTTTTGCTAAGTGATTTTACGTGAAAATGAGTAAAACGGCATAATCAGTAAAAATGCCTAATGTTCATAAGTACATGTTAGAGTGAGAATTTGATGTTTCCATAGAAGGGAAAAATGGTCAGCATGTCATAAAACATAAGAAAATAGGATGAAGTTTAATTTCCGAACCTTGGGGAAAAAGTGCAAATATGCAAAAGTTTAGGGGTAAAAATGCAAATTTGTAAAAATATGATTTTTGGACCCGTATGAATAATGTGATTAATTATTAGGCTAAATGTGACATTATAGATGAAGGAAATCGAGATTCGGGCTTAAATCGGGAAAATACAAGGTTATGGACTAAAATGGTAAATTGTCGTTTCTGGATCGAGGTAAGTTCGTGTGTTAATAATAATACAATACCATGCATGAATTGTAATTCTCTATTGATATGGCATAAATTGTATGAGTTAATATGTTTAAGAAAAGTTGATGGATGGTATGTATGATATGGAAAAATGTAACGCTTGTTGTGACATGTGAAATTGAATGGCAAATTATTGTTACATGAATTGAGTGTTAAATTACTATTACCTGGGTTGTATGAATTGCTACACGGTTGTACCTGATGAGATTTTAACAAGTTTGTAAGTAAATAATTTATCGATTCTTTTTATTTTATTATATTTTGTTATCATATGAAATGTGGCTGCCTATAGAATGACTATTTGTTGTAAATTGCAAATTGAAAAAGGACTATGAATAAATTTGTAACATGTTGGAAATGAGGAATTTCCTGGTTGAGCATTCGGAATAGAAACGATACGAATGATCTATTGTGAGGTCGCATGTGTAGTACTAAGTGCAGGTTACTGTGCGTACCCGATAACTTCGATCACGTGTGTAGTACTAAATGCAAGCTACTACGTCTATCAGATGGTTAGGTCACGTGTGTAGTACTAAGTGCAGGCTACTACGTGTACTGGATAATTGGTCGTATGTGTAGTACTAAGTGCAGGCTACTATGCGTACCAGATAGCTTTGGCTATAAGTGTGAAAATATGTGTAGGCATCTGGGTATCAGTTATTATTCCGAAGAGTTCAACGGGAAAATCGATTAAGAAAAAAATACATGTGAACATGATTATATAATGAATAAGTGTAGGTATATGTTTAAGAAAATTTTGAGCAATATGATCGATATTTGAGTGAACTTGGATAAGACAAAATGGATAAAGTGAAATTATGTAAGAGTGAATTTTAGTAGTAAAACAATGTTAGACAGCAGCAGTTGTGTGAATTTGAAAATTTACCAAAAATTGTGTAAGTTGAATTAAATTTAAAATAAATTATGTAATTAAATATTAATGAGTCTATTTTTATATAAAGGAAACAAAGGGAGCAAAAGAGTTGTATATTATGTGATATTATAATTTTTGTGAGACAATATCAGAATGAATTCTAGATCCCCTATTTTGACTTAGAAAAATTGTTAAAAATTGTTGAAAACTAATTATGAATTATAATCTATATTCTTAGAATCTTTGATGAGTCTACTTTTAATAAAAACAAATGGGAACATTATCTGAGTCTTGTACTATGAGATAAATAAATTTTAGTGAAGAAATGTCGAAACTGTTAAAAAGCAAAATAGGGGAGAATTTGAATAATAAAATGTACTTATTGGCTGGACCAAAAATTCTGTAAATTTTGTGGTGGAAATATATATGAGTCTAGTTTCTGGGAAAATTTACGGATCTTAATTTTGAGTTCCGTAACTCTAGGTATAAATGATTTAGTGATTGTTACTCAAGAAAGCAGCTTAACCAGAACATGTGTAAATGTACAATTGGGTTAGTTTTACTGTGGAAAGCATGTTAGTAAATTGCTTATTATTATTTCATGTGAGCTTACTAAGCATAAAACTTACCCCCTCCTTTCCATTTCTTTTAGTGTTGTCAGGTTAAGGTTAGCTCATGGTTGGAGATCGTCGGAGGCAGCATCACACTATCAAGCCAACACCTTGACAGTATATACACATATGCTAGAATTATCAAGTGAGTGGCATGTATAGGGACCTAGTTTTATAACATGTATTATTATAATTTGGCCAAATATATTGGTCTTTAATGAGCTAATGATTCTGACTTATAAATCTAGCTATTTATGTTATGTTTGATATTAGTGGTGGTTGGTAATAAGTTGTTTAAGTTGTTTAATTAATGAATTAAGTCCGTTAACACCTCGTGTTCGACTCCGGCGACGGTCTCGGGTACGGGGAGTTACACAAACACTCTTAATGAGCTCAGATCTGAGTTACCAGTCCAGGCTAAATCCACAATGCACTCATATTTTTCGGGAGGCTTGATCGTTCAAGGAACACCCATCCGGGTTAGATTCCTTTCCATACTCGAGATCACGAATTACCCATCTGAGCTAAATCCTTATTGCAACACATGCAAGATCTCCTTTCACATGTAAAACCTAGTTTATCCATCGAATTTCCTTTTAACCTCAACCGAGACGGTTATCAACAAGTCATTATCAAAGATGCATTTCATGCATTTTCATGCCATTAATAATGCAATTATCATGCATTCATGAATCATACAATCATGCATATTAGGGGTTTACTTTAAGTTATCCGAACTTACCTGGTAACAGTTTCAGAGTTATGTTTCGGTTATTCCGAAACCTTGCATTTACCTCGATCGGCCTCCGAAATTTGTTCCTCGGGGTTATTGAGCTTGAAAATTGAAGAAACCCTAGCTATGGTGTCCTCCGAATTTCGGCAGCTATGGGAAGAAGATGAGCATATTTTTGCTCCATTTTTCCCTTTTTAAAATTTCATCCATGCAAGCCCATTTTTGTCGAAAAATTTAGAATTTGGTAAAATTGATCTCCAAGAACTTCTAATTCATAATCTAAACCAATTTCATACAAATTGCTTCTAGAATCCAAGTTTTACAATTTATTCAATTTAGTCCCTAATTTCCAATTGGACACCTTATACTTAGAATTTCTTCATAAAACTTTAACACATGAATATACTCATATTCTAGGTCTCATAATAATCATAAAATAAATATTTTTGATGTCGAATTTGTGGTCCCGAAATCACTATTCCGACTAGGCCCTATTTTAGGATGTTACAAAAATTTTCACTTATACCAAGCCAACATCTTCCACTAACTCATTTATGGGCTAATTACCATAAGGACCTTCACTTTAAAGTTCCATATCTATTAGATACTTTTAGCTAATAGAATGCAACTTTTACACATTACGTGATTTAGTCTCTTTTCTCAAATTAAGCATGCAAACGATAAATTTTCTTACTGAAATTTTCATATGACTCTACTATCATGCTGTAGACATTAAAATAATATTAAAATAAATATTTTCATATTGAATTTGTGGTCTCGAAACCAATGTTCATATTTTACTGAAAATAGGCTATTACAAGGACATTCAAGACCAGTACCCAAAACATTTAAACCCTAATGACATGTCATTTCTATACTATAAATTTCTAAGGTTCAGACGGGGCTCGATAAATTTCGTAACACCGTTGGATTTGCATCGATCATATACATAACTATCCATAATTTACATATAGCTCAAAGGATAGCATTAAAACATTACATAATTACACGAACTTACCTCAACGATAAAGGCGTAGAAACGGAGTCGACTAATCTAAAGATTTTCCTTTACCCTGATCTAAAGTCGTACGAGGTCTATCTCGATCTAAATAAATAAATTTAATCTATTAATAACAATTCTATTCAATTCAATCCAAATTAATATTTTTGCAAAATTATGCTTTTGCCCTTATTATTTTTATTTTATTATAATTTAGTCCTTAAGCTTGTAATTTGAATTTCATGCCATTTCATCCCTACCCAAGCTAGCCGAATTTCATATAAATCCATATCAACACATAAAGTTCATTACTCCACAATTTTCACCATGTATTTTACACATTTTACAAATAAATCCTTATTTGACATTGTCAACAAAATTCACTTTACAAAAGTTGTTTATCTATCAACAAAGATTCATTTTCTTCCATCAAAAATCACAAACCACATGAATACATTCATGTAAAAACCCTAACATTTTAACAATTTTGCAAATTAGTCCCTGGGCTAGCTAGATTGAGTTACAAAGACTTCAAAAAACATAGAAATCATTAAAAATGAGCTCAAAATTCACTTACATGCAATATAATAGCTTGACCGGACATAAAACCCTTCTTCAATGGTTATTTTCGATTGAGTTTAGATGAAATGAAGAAGATGATACCTTTGGTTTATTATTTTATTATACTTAATTTAATGAATTACATAATTAACCTTAGTATTAACTTTTGAAATAACATATTAAATGTCCATAATTTTCCACTCATAATAAAAATAGTATAATTACCACATAAATCCCATAACTTATAGAACTCTAATTTTTCATTTTTTACGAATTAATCTTTTTTACCAAATTAAGCATGCAAACAATAAAATTTCTTAACGAAATATATTAAAATAATATTAAAATAAATATCTTCACATAGGATTTGTGATCTCGAAACTATTGGTCTGATTTCATTGAAAACGGGTTGTTACAACAAGTCTGATTTTTTAATGGGTCACAAAATCGTCCAACAAAGGGGAGTCAAGCCCAAATTTGACACAAGCATGTTGGCTGCCCAAAAATCTATCTTGGAATATTTACTAAAGGTCCCTACATTTGGAGAATCATTGAAAATCAACACACAAAGATTGCCCTTGAAACCATCCAACCGTTGCTTAAATTTAGCATGATTCTATGCTTAAATAAAGGAACCACCATCCACCTTTTTACACAAAATGTGGCCTACCAAGCAATGGAGAAAATGGAGAGATTCCAATCCCTATTTTTAATAAAATCTACCATCTACTTCAAGTATAAATACCCCCACTCATTCCTCATTTCAATCATTCATCATCCCTACATCCCTCATTCTTTACATCTCTCAATCATTATTCATTCTCTCATTTCGTCTCTTTATTTCCACGCATAGCATCCCATATTTTTTTTCTTAGCAAAAAACCTTGATAAGATTATTTATTAACCGGCCACTTTAAGGAGCCATTAGCAAAGAGGCAACACAAGGATCAGAGGAAAACATCTTCAAAGAGAGTTCACGAGACTACTGATTCGACAGAGTTTATTATTCCTTTACTTTGTTATTTTTATTTTAATTATGTTTGCAATGTACTTTATTATCTTGTCATAAAAAATGGTAGCTAAATTCTATTTAGCTAGGATGATTGCATTTATTTAATGAAGTTTGTTTAAATCATGTCTATAGTGTTTGTGCCTCAGTTGATCATGTTTTTAATTAAACTCAAGTATGTATTTCATTCAAACGTGATTGGATACATCAGAATTAATCGAGCAATCGTAACCAGGTGACAGCTAGTGGACACAATAATTAAAATGTGCATGCTTAATTTAGATCCTAACCTGACTAAATTAAAGGTTCATAATAACTTTAACGAGCTCTATTATCTTGCATAATTTTTAGGTTTATGTGATTAAACTGTTTCAAATCTAACCCGTCCCTATTACTTCACATGAATCCTAAGAAACCCTTAGTTTAATATAATCAGTAAAATGCTTGTTTTACTAAGTAAAAGATTTTGAAATGACTTAATTTGGTTTCCAAACTCATGAAAGATCGAGTTGCCATGGAATAATTTTTGAACATTGTTAAGCATGATAAAAATAAGCTAAGTTGAATGATGTAATTATCCTAGCCTATTCATGTTATTGATTATTGAAGTTTGTGTTTTTGCTAAATTCATTCATACATTTCATTTCATACTTCGCATCTAGTTTAAATTGCATTAGGGATAAATCTTGCATCTAGATAATTTAATTTAGTTAATCACCCATCACTCAAGATATTGTGTTTTTATCATCATATTGTTAACTTTAATTTTTCACTATATTGATTAGCATACACAATCCCTGTAGAGACGATAACTCTTTTACTTACTTATTACTTGGTAACGACTATGTACACTTGCACAAACTAAGCATTACAGTTGCTGAGTTTTGTGGGCAATTTTTGCTTGATTAAAGGAGAAAGGCTATATGATAACTATGACAACTTGTTAGGGCCATTATGTGATTTTTTTTACACATGTAGGGACCCTTAAATAATTGTTCCAAAAGTCTTTGGGCTTCTCTTCATGTCTTCACTGAATTTGGGCTATTCTTCCCCCTATTGGATGGTTGGGCAACCCAATTAGAGGCAGACTTAATTCTTTTCAACAATCATCTTCCAAGCTAGGTTAATACAATTCTTTAAGTCCAATTCATCAGCTTGCCATCCATAATATGAAATAATTAGCTTCCTTTCATGTGTGTCTTTATTATAGCTCCTAACATTGAGCAATTTGATGGTCCAACTGAAGCAACTTAAGCAAAAATTTAACATGTAGCATAACAAAGTGAAATTATGTAAAATTAAAAATTTTACTAAAATTATTCCCAATGTCTCAGTATGAACTAAAATTATACAATTAGCTATCTAGATGCTTGAGATATGCATAAATTCCAAGTAAAAATGTGCTAAATAAACCTATATAATTTAGACTTATTAGTATGTTAGACTCAAATGATTATAGAATCGTGATTAAGTCAAGCGACATTAAGGCATCTTGTGGAGCTGTCATTTTGATGAAAGGTCAGAAGACCAATAGTCTATATACTCTCTAAGGAAAAACAGTGACTAGTAAAGTAGCAATTTCGAATGGGTTGATCCGGGATCAATCAAGGCAATGACATGAGTATTATAAATAGAAAATGTACCCGTGATGACATCGGAAGCAGAGGCTTCCTCTCGAACGTGTATTGCATAAGTTCTTGCTGGGGTTCGGGCCTCTGATTTTCCAGTAGCATCCTTGGCAACAGTTTGACTGCCACTTGCACTTCTGGGATGTCTCGGAGGTCTACCTCAAGAAATAGGAGCATTTGGCTATGGAGCTAACTCAACCTCTTTATTAGCTTGCTCCGGGCAGTCTCTGAAAAAATGGTCAAGAGACCCATATCTAAAACACGCACCACTCTTCATTCGACACTCTCCAAATTGAAATTTGTTACAGCTTTTACACTTCGGCTTTTGATCATCTACGCTTCCCATACTAGTTGCCATAGGGGAAGAAGACTTCGAATTGTGTCGCTTGGAGCTTTTTGCTCTACCAGAATATCCTACTGATGAAGTGGAATGTTCTTGGTGACTTCTCGATTTCTTTGTGGGGAAGGAGTGTGCTCTGCTGCTAGACCTTTTACTCGAAACTTGAGCTTCTCTCTTAGCTTGCTTTCTTTTATTATTTAACTTTTTGGCCTTCTTGTCCCGGCCAGCTAATGCGACAAATTCTCGTATCTCGAGGATTTCAATCAGTAATTTAATTTCCTCATTCAAGTCTTCCTCGAAGCTCTTACACATTTCTGTCTCTGATTGGACCCACTACGTGGCGTACTGACTTAACCTCATGAATTCTCTTTCGTACTCTGACACTGTCTTATTTCCTTGTTTTAGTTCCAGGAACTCATTTCACTTCAAGTCTAAAAATCTTTGACTGATGTATTTCTTTTTAAACTCAGCTTGGAAGAACTCTCATGTAATGTCTTCCCTCGGTACCATTGAGGATATCGTCTTCCACCAATGATATGTTGTATCTTTCGGAAGAGATAAAGCAAACTTCAAGCATTCCTCGGGTGTACATGACAATTCTTCCAAAACTTGCATAGTATTCTCGAGCCAGAACTTAACTCGTTCAGCATCATCCTTAACCTTAGCTCTAAATTCTTCAGCCCCATATTTTCAAAGTTATCCACTGGGGCTTTACCAATTCTCGCGGGTGCCATACCTTGTGGTATATCTCACTCAATCATCAAGTTAGCCTCATAACAATACATCATGTCATTAGTCTTAGATGAGCTCATTAATTCAATGTTTACATTTCTATTTCTCCTGTTAATCCCATTGAATTTCTCGAAAATCTCGATGGATAGCTCAATTACCATCAAGTTATACAAGTGATTATCTCTAGTATGCACTCCCGTGAACCATATATCTTATGGCGGGATTACCAGTCCAGGCTAAATCCCTTTCTACAACAATTGCTCTCATAAGCTCGGATCTGGATTGCCAGTCCAGGATGAATTTAGTCCTCAATCGGATTACCCATCCGGGCTAAATCCTTAATGCACCCATATTCTTCGGGAGGCTCGATCACTCAAGAAACACCCGTATGTGCTAGATCCTTTCTATTTTGAGATCATTGGACTACCCGTCCAGGCTAAATCCTTTTCTGCAACACATTCAGTATCTTATGTCATGTAAGCCATAATTTATCCGTCGGATTCCCCTTTCTATTTCAACCGGGACATTTATCATCCTTTTCAATTACACCACCACATTTCATGGATTTTCATGCAATTAATATCTAAATTTTCATACATTCAAGAACATACATATTTATGTATATTAAGAGTTTACTTCGAGTTATACGAACTTACCTGGTAATGGCTTCGGTTTCGTATTTCGATTATTTCGAAACCTTTCGTTTTCCATGGTCGACCTTCGAAATTGTTTCCTAGAGGTCTATATCAATAAAATTAGATTATTAATACATCTCATTATTTGTTTTAGGCCTAAAACTCACCCCAGGCAAAATAACCATTTTTCCCCTAACCTTTCATAATATTTACAATTTAGTCCTAAGTCTCATATAATGAAATGCATGTAATCCCTTGGCTACCCAAGCCTAGCCGAATGTATTATAAGCTCACACTAGCCCACATTTTCCTCTATTTCACATTTTTACCCCACATTTTATACCTTTTTCGTTTAGGTCCCTTTTTGGTGTTTTCATGAAAAATCACCTAGCAAAAGATGTTTATCTAACATCTAACTTCCATAATCTTCCATAAATTATCAAAGAACAACCATCTCATGCATGGGTCAAATTTCTAACATGAATCCTAGCTTGAAATATGGGTAGAAATGGATAGAGTATGTTACGAGGGTTTCAAAAATACGAAGAACATTAAAAATGAGGCTAACGAACACTTACTGTTGAGCTTGAAATGTTGGAAAATCCTAGCTATGGAGACTCCTTCAAATTCAGCAACATGGAGAAGAAAATGAGTGAATTTTTGCTTGATTTTCCCTTTTTATTTCATTAATTAACCAAATGACCAAAATGCCCTTCCTTACTAACCTTTCCAAATTTTCCATGCATGCCCATTTTTGTCCAGAATATTAGAAATTGGGAAAATTACTCTTTAAGGACCTCTACTTAGTATTCCAAAGCAATTTCATACAAATTGCTTCTAGAATCCAAATTTTGCAATTTATTCAATTTGGTCCTTAATTTCCAATTGGACACCTTACACATAAATATTCTTCATGAAACTTTAACACATGATTATTTTCATATCCTAGACCCCATAATAATCATAAAATAATTATTTTAACATCATATTTCTGGTCCCGAAACCACTATTCTGACTAGGCCCTAATTCAGGATGTTACAGATAGTGTGATTGTGCTCCAACGAATTTCCAATCGATCAAGCTTTCAAATGATATTCAAGAAAAGAAAGACAAATACATAAGCATATAATGCTTAGTAAGTATGTATAAACTTAAACGAAAACTTACCAAATAGGCTCAATTTATAAAGTTAATGCATTATTCCATTAGCATGCTCATATGTATAATTGATTTCTAATTTCAATCACCATTCTCACAAGTTAGTGAATTGGTACATAACATTCACCATATATCCAATGTAAAATTTATACATCTCAAACGTTTGCTTAAACTTTAATATCCATTGAACCAAACGAATCTACTTAGAATACACGGGAACCATGCTCACACAAAGTGTGCTTGTACAAGTAAGTATAATCGTATCATGTAATGCTCACACAAGCTGTAAAATAGGCCTACTCACACAAGCTATGGGTTGAAATGTTAGACTGCATGATGCTACTCACACGAGATGTGGAGAACTCGTAACTAATGCAGAACCTCAACCATCAGCAGGACACCTAAGACCAGCACCCGAAAATGTATAATCTCTAATGATGTGTCATTTGTATCCTAAGTATTCATAAGGCTCAAACGAAGCATGTTTCCATATCATTCCCTAATCTTCAATGTTTTACACACATTATCTTAAATTACACTATATTACAATATCGCCCAAATAACAAATTCACAATTTATATACAAAGAAATTATACAAAGCGCAACATAAATAAATTTTCCATCAATTTACAAAATTGGTTAGTTTACCATTAAACGAACTTACCTTGACTACACGACTGTACAAAAAGGTACCGATGACTAATCTGAAACTTTGGCCTTTCCACGATTCAAGTTTGGTTGTTGTGTATCTTGCTCTAAATAATAATTTTATTCAATTAAATAATTCAAAGTCAGCTTAAAATAACTAATTCGAACCAATAACCATTTTTAAAGTGATTTTATAAAATTACCCTCAACACTTTAACATTAGTACAATTAAGTCCTTAAATCGAAATTCACAATTTAACCACAATCCATGCAAAAACCAAACTAGCCCATTTTTCTATGTTTTCAATTCAACCCAAATTTTCTATCATTTCATATTATTCAGATTGCATTTTACTATACTCTCAAATAGGTCCTTAAACTCAAAATCATCAAAAATTATTTATTAAAATACTTATATTTAACCTTCAACTCAAGGATTTAATAACTACGTTTACAAATACACTTATCGCATTCATGGTAAGTCTCTAAACTTCTAACGATTTCACAAATAAACCCCCGGGTTAGCTAAACTAAGCTAAAACGAACTCAAAAATATAAAAATAAATAGAAATGGACCAAAAAAACTCACCCAAAGCAAGGTAGGAAGCTTGGATAAAACTCATCTTACTCAACAGTGGGGTTTCACGATTTTCTTTTGAAAAAAAAAGAAGAAGTAATATCCTCCAAATTGTTTTCTTCCTTTTTCTTACCTAATACCAATCATAACTATTTTATTTTTATAATTTAACTCATAAAATATCAATAGTTGTTTACCCACAATCCACTAATCTATGCTAGGGTATAATTTCCCTTTAAGTCCACCTATTCCTCTTTTCATGGCTATTTGATATATTTAACTAATAGGGTTTAACTTTTGTTACTTTTACGATTTAATCATTTTTGCTTAATTAGTGGTTCAAACATTTAAATTTCCTAACTAAAGTTTAATATGACTTTACTAAATGTCCATAAATATTAAATTAATGATATTTATTACTGATTCCCTTGTTAAAAATTATGGTCCCAAAACCATCGTTTCCGATACCACTGAAATCGGGTTGTTATAGAAAGGGCTCAGAAAAAAAGGCGTTGTGAAAATACGAATCAAGGTGGAGATTTGTAGGGTGTGCCTCGCATTTTCAAGCTAACCAGTAACGAAAAAGAATTGACGTTACGACGATGGGATGGACGACATCTCGACGAGGTGATATGCCACATCACGACATTGCAACGTGTATTCAACTTAAATTGGATTTCTTCTCCTAGTTAAACTCTGCTATCTTTTCACAGTTGAACTCTTATTATTCTAGGGATATTTTAATCATATATTCACACGAATTTCAGCCTATAAAAGGGCCTTAGTAACCCTAGAATTTACATATTCATCACATGAAGATTAAAAAAGTTTAAAGGAATTTCGTGTTTTAGTCAAAGAGCTTTGTTTTTCCTAGGATTCATGTTTTCTGTTTTGGTTACTCCATCTTGTAATCTTTCAAATTATTTGCTCATTTAGTGAAGTCTATTTTGCCAGTGGTTTCTTATCCTCTTCGGAGATTTTTTTTCACATAATATTTGTGTGTCCAATTTTTTTCTCTTTTTTGTTCTTGTTTGTTGCTTATACCAGCCGATCCCCAACATATAGTCTTATCGTAAAAATCCAAAATTTAATCTCTCTATTTAAATCCTTAATTTAATTTTTTTTCCAAATTTAAAATTTAGTCCTTATTTTGATTTTTTTCAAATTAATCACATTAACAAATAATTTTTCAATTTGCTCATCCAAATAATATTCAAAATAAATATTTCACATTTCCACTTCAAAAATACATAGTTCATCATTCACACTAATAAATTTTGAATTATAAATTTTCATATTAAACCACTCACACTTACTTTGTTTTAGTTATTCACTTAAAATCATCCATCCAATTGTTCCTAAAATCATCCATCATTCTCTTCATACATAAACATAATATTTTCTTTACTTAGAACATAGAAAATAATTATAAAAAATTAATTCTTACAATATCTCATCAAATTAAACACTCAAATAAATATAACATAAAAATTTAAACCACTTGCCTTAATTTCTTAACTAATTTCCTCACATACTCATGCTTTCTCACACTTCTATATTCATCTTCAAGCATTGATACCTTGATTTCCTAACTTCTCTTAACTTCCTCCACTTCCAACCCCACTTCCTTGCTTCCAAAATGATAATCAAGCTCTCTAGGATCTCTATTTCACTTTTCCTTTTTGGTGGTTATAGAAGATTTCATAAAATTTGGGTGAAAATGGTGGACTAAATGGAAAAGGACTAAATTGCATAAATTACAAACTTTCTTTCTTCTCTCTTTTGTCGACGTTGGGAGCTATGTGAAAGTAATAATTTTCTTCATACTTCCTTTATAATTATCATATATATTAAAATAATAAAATATCTTAATTAAATATTATTTAAAATAATAATTAAATAATAATAAAACATCGCCAACATCATAATTATAAATGAAGAGTCCATATTCCTCTCCTTAACCTCCAAGTAAATCCAATGGCCATGATTCATCCATACACTCAAGGGCATTTTAGTAATTTTTCCAAAAACTATCTTTCTTGCAAAATGATTATTTTGCCCCTAACACTTTTAATATTAAAATTTCACCATTCAAACCTTTTGGAAAAATTATAAATTTAGTCCCTATAATTTTTTTATTTTTTACTTTGAATCCTCTATTTTTGAGTATTT
The DNA here is from genome assembly GCF_007990345.1 of Gossypium hirsutum. Lineage (NCBI taxonomy): Eukaryota > Viridiplantae > Streptophyta > Magnoliopsida > Malvales > Malvaceae > Gossypium > Gossypium hirsutum. Next base: position 93,199,554 of record NC_053431.1, on the reverse strand, counting down.
ATGATTTGACCTTATTACTTTTAACTTCTTTACAATTTAGTCCTTGCTTCAAAGCATTATCTCACAACATATTACTTGTTTTAACTTCCTTCAATGTATGTTACTCTTTTCTACTTACATTGATAATTCATATTTTATTTACTCTAATAAATCTTAGCACATATATTCATAAATTTTAGCTAAGTTGGTGTCCGATTGACTCATAACATTAACTTAGTGAAGAGCTTTATTTGTGTATAGATAGATATAGGGGTAAGTGTTCGATTGAATCAAGTAAAGAAATTTCAAGTTACTCGAGTTAACAAGTTTTATCATCTTAACTTGATTTGAAATTGTTTCGAATTGAGTCAAGCGAAATGAAACCCGAGTTTGATCGTATCGAATCGAATCAAATGAAATTAAAAAAATTACACATATCAAATTAAAATATTGTTATAGTATAACTAATTCAATGTTAGAGCACATAAATTTAAAATCATATATATTTGAAAAAAATTCAAAGCAAAATAATAATAAAAATAAGATCTTTAGTATGATAAACTTGAATAATTAATTAACTTATTTAGGTCCCAAAATTATTATTTTAGAAAATTTTTAAATTTTTAACTTTATTTATTTTTTAGAATTTTTTTAAAAATATAAATTTTAGAATTTTTATAAATATTTTAAATTTTAAAAATTATTTTTAATTTTTTGAAAATTACTTTGAATTCTTTTTGTAATTTTTGTTAAAAGAAACCAATTTGCTCATTTTCCGATTTTCAAGATTGATAGGGACCAAAAAGGTATTTACACCAATCTAAATTTGAATTGTAAAATTTAACTCGACTCAAACTCCAAACTTGAATTACTTATTCAAGTTGATTTAAATAACTCGATTCGATTAACTCAAAATTCAATTTTTTTTCGATTTTTTCAAATCGAATTTTGCTCACCCCTAGATAGATATATAGATTCTAAGTGTCATATAATGCAATATATAAAATATATTAAATGGCTAAAATCCTTTATTAAATAAAAGTAATATATAATTGATCTGTCGTAATTTGATATGTCAAATTAGGCTCCTCGTGTCACTTAACAACCTTGTTTTCAAGCAATTTAAGGGTTTTTTTATTAGTTTAGCTTAAATTTAGTTTTTACAATTAAATAAGTGTAAATGTCTCTTTTTTACTTATTTTGAGACCCAAATTGGCCAATTGTATCATTGGGGGCTCTAATGTCTAATTAAGTGTTGTAGGTACTCGATGGTGGCCCGAAATTATGCGAAAACATCACTAAAGAAAGGGGTATCATGACATCAAAGCATGGGAATCACGATACCTCCAATAGGCCCGAGATGAAAACCACCTACAATGGTATCGCGATATCCTCTTTGGGTATCACGATACCCACCTACCAAGGAGCACCCTATTTTAAGATTGTCAACAATGTTGCAATATCCTACCCTGAGTATCACGATATCCATATCATGAAGGGGACAAAAAATGACACCAGGGGTAGTCTTTGTCCGACCAAAACACCAATCACATAAGGCCCGTTCAAAGGCATTTTGGTTAACAAATGGGTCAGATTTTGCTACTAAAAACAACCAATTTTGACTGTGGAGAAAGTGACACAACTTGTAAGCTTAGGTTAAGCTTAGTTTTTCTTACATTTTCTTCTTCATTTTTAGGGTTTTTATTTTTCCTATTCCTTAACTATAGAGTTTCTTTTTCTACGAATTTTGTAGTTGCCCATTTTGGCTAAATGGAACAGCGGTTTCAAGACACAAAACCAAGGTCAGAATAATTATTTCATTATTATTTTAATGTCTACTACTTGATAATATGATCGTGTGAAAAATTCGTAAAGAAATTTTATTGTTTGAGAGATTAATTTGATAAAAAGGACTAAATCGTGTAAAGTATAAAACTTGAGTTCTATAAGTTAAAGATGTCAAATAGCTATATAACTTTAAAGTAGAGGTCCTTGTGTGATAATTTGACCATTAAATGAGTTAGTGGATGTGTATGGCTTGGCAGTTGAGTAATTTTTAAAATTAAGTAAGGGCATTTTGGTAATAAGCCAATTAAAGACAAAATAAACAAAAATTAAAGCTATCATATTTCTTCCATTCACATTGTGCTGGCTGAATACTCCATGGGAGAAGAATAAATTGTTGTCCAAGTTTTTCAATTGCATGTAAGTGAAAAACTATCCTGTTTTTATTGATTTTTATGTTTTCATGATAATTGTAACTTAAGCTAGCTAACTAGGGGATTAAATTGCAAAATTATTGAAGTATTTTAGTTTTTCCATTGATGAGTGTTGAGGTAATTTGATGTTTCATGGTAGAGAAATAATGGTTATTGTTAGATAAACAAGTTTTGTTAAGTAATTTTTGATAAAATTATCAATTAGGGGTTAAATTGAAAAATGTGAAAAGTGTGTGATAAATGTGCAAAATTGTGAAATATATGGGCTTTTGTGAGCATCTATAAAACTTGACTAGGCTTGGGTGTAGTGAAATTTCATGAATTTTTATTTTATGAGCCTAGGGACGAAATTGTAAAAAGGTCAAAAGTATAGGGGTAAAATGGTAGTTTTGTCATAATATGAAATTTGATTGAATTGAGTAGAATAATAATTAAATGAGTTAAATTTGATTATATAGATCGAGAAAAATGACGTACGGAATTAGATCGAGGAAAAGACAAAGTTATCGATTAAACGATTGTTTCCGTCGTACGAGTTTGAGTTAAGTTTGTATGTACTAAGCATTGTTATAATTATGATTTAAATGCTTTGATATTGCATAAATTTTGTATACGAGACTACAGTCATGTTCGAAAACGATTGGTTAATTATGGACACTTGGTGTGCGAAATCAAGATAGCTTCGGCTATATATATATTTGCACTTAGTGTGCGAGATCGAGCGGCTATATATATCGGCACTTAGTGTGCAAGATTGATATAGCTTTGGCTATTTATTTGGCACTAAGTGTGCGAGTTTCCAGAGTATCCAAAAATATTTCGAACGGTTCAACGGGTATATTAAAGATGTGGATGAGTATGAGATTGATACGAGATGGTATAGGTATGTACGTAAATCGCAAGAGCATTGAATCGAAGAAACTTGTTAAATTTATATCTAACCTTGTGAATGAAAAAGGTGGTAGGTTGATGGTTCAAGATGAGATATGTTATGATATGTTTAAATTGATTAAATTGTACATATTTGGAATATATATATTTATGATATATGAATACATGGTAAACTTGGTTGATGATTACCTGTTAGGCATTTTGGTTGTTATATGCTTTGTTTTATTCACTTAAGTTGTGGTTCAACTGATATGAGAAAAAGGTAAAGATCGACAAATTCTTTGATTAGAACTGCTATTGAAAGCATGGAAAGGTATAAGTTTTTAGATGATTGAAATATATTTAGCTATATGTTTGATATAAGAATGCACATAAGTAATGTAAACTTATGTTATAATGTTTAGTAGTAAATTGCTAGTTTATGTGATGTTAAAATTGAAAAACTAAGGTTGATTAAGCTAAGGCCAAAACATGTTGGGCAACTTAAAGGATTTTGCTTATAAATTTAAGTTATAAGCTTTGTTTCTTTGAATTACGAACTTACTAAGAATTTTATGCTTACTTTGTGTTAAATTTCTTTGTGTTTACAGATATCGGAAGCTCGTTCGAGTTGGAACGGGTTGGAGACATCATCACACTATTTATCGGCTATTTTGGTACTCATGGTTTTATACTTTCGGTTATGATGGCATGTATAGGTCGTTTTGGCTAATGATAGCCTATGCGTTTTGTTAATGAGGGATTTTAGCCATTTGATTTGGCTGGTATATGATGTGTATTTTAGTTTGTGAATAGCCATGTGATTTGGCTTATCTTGGTATGTATATGTATATTTATGTGTTAATGCTCATTGGTGTTGTAACACCCCTGACCCGTATTCATCGTCGAAACAGGGTTATGGAGCGTTACTAGAATTTTTTAGAATATTTTTAGATATTTAAAGTCAATTACTATTCATTTTTCGAAATCATTCATAACGTCTCTTAAATGGACCCTCGAGGCCCAATATGAGCATTAGAATCGAGTTGGGACTTAATCGGAGACTCTAAGAATTTTTAGCAAAATTTCAAAAATTTTCCAAGTTACAGGGCACACACGCCCGTGTGGTCCGAGGGACATGCCAGTGTGACCCTGGGACACACCCGTGCTACAGGCCATGTTCGACCCCGTGTAACTCTCTGACATGTGCACACAGCCATGCCACATGCCCGTGTGCTAGACCATGTAGTTAATTAATTTTTTTTCAAAATTAGGTGCAGGTTTCACACTGCCAAGACACACGCCCGTGTCTCTACCCGTGTGCTCAATTTTGAGCATTCTATTTTCTCAAAATTAAGGTGCAGGGGACACACGGCCTAACCAAACGCCCATGTACCAGGTCGTGTGTCACACACAATCTAGACACACGCCCGTGTGTCTGCCGTGTGGACAAAATAAAGCCATTTCTAGCTTCATTTCTCATCCAAAACCACACCAAATTTCTACACCAACTTACATCCAAATACCAACCAATCCAAGCATTTAATCCAAGCAATTTATAACATTTCAAGTGTTTAGAGAGTGTACTCTCTTGGTCGAGTGAGAGACACAGCCAGGGCACATGGGCGTGTGACCCATGTATATTGAAAATTTTTCAATGTTTTCCCAAAACTTTCCTAAGTTATCAGTTTAGTCCTAAACCGCTTCTAATGTTTGTTTTAGGCCTCGAAGGCTCGTATTAGGGACTATACGATGGAATGTGAATGGTTTTAAAATTGGTTGAGGATTACGATTCGAATTGTATGATTGTTTGTGTTGGAAGTTAGATAATGCCTCGTAACCCTATTTCGGTGTCAGGTACGGGTTACGGGTGTTACATTTATTGGTATCAAAGTTACGATTTAGTCGATTCTTGGACTAACGTAGCGTATGTGAGTCTAGCTATACATGCCATTATATAACCTGTGATAGTATGATATCTCCCGACTCTGATGATATTTGTTGTACTTAGACAGAGATGCTTTCCAACCGAGCTAATTCTGATGATGCTGGAAATGATACTCAAGTATCTAAGTAAAAATGTGTCTATGATGAGTTGAAATTCATAAAGGTATGAATAAAAATTCAAAATATTATGTTGATGAGAAATGTTATGTTATATGCGTGTTTATATGAGAGTTAAATTTTGAGGCTTTACAATCTTCACCCCCTTATCAGTATAGTATGATACAATGAAATCCACAAGAGTTAGATTTAATAATCTCACAAGTGTGAAACCAAAGAGTTTAGTGGCCGAATGATTAATAATATGGTCTAAAGAGTTTAGTGGCCGAATGATTAATAATGTGGTCAGATATGAGAATGGGTCAGCAAGTAAAGACAATTCTAGAAGAGATATCATAATTTTTCTGAAGATCATTCAAATTACACAACGTTACTGTTAAAGAAGAAGTTAATCTCGACTAATTGACTCATTCAAGTATGATGTCTAAAGAATGTATTAACTGGAAATTCTTCTGAATTGATTTTCGTTAGTGAATGGAATAATGTGGGATTAGTGATGACTGTAATAGTCAGTGAAATCATGTATGAATTGTAAAGATATCTGAGTGTAGTGGTTATAGTTGAGTAGATTACAACGATCTCTTCTAGGTATTCTATGTGTTCATTTATTTTGAAATGTATATATATTTGTTCATTTTCAAATGAGATTCTTATCGTATGAGAACGCGAACTAACCATATTGTTAAACGAAAGCATTGTGGGTTTGGTTGATTTTTGATCGGCATTGCTTTATCTTTCTTTGGTATTCTATTTCATTATATTTGGTAGAAAATTTGACGGTAAAATCCATATGATGCTAGTATTCTGTTTCTACTGGTTGTTACTCTGCTTTATATATATATGGAAATTATATTGCTTCTATCACAATTGATTCTAGTGTGTATGAGCTGTGTTTTTCTTTTGGATTTTCTTTGAGATATCATTGAAATCTTTATCATCCAATATTGGTTGTGTTCTCGAAAATTCAGTATAGCTTCACATCTTAGATTTCATTATCTCGGTTTTCTTATCATTCTAATTGTTTAATTTATCAAACATGGCTCATCTGTAAAGGATATTCAGTGATCGAAAATAATTATATATATTACGATTATAATTTCTAGTTTGATTAGGGGAGCATAGTGATACTGATCTCAAATTTTTCTACTTTTCATGAAAGGGGTTGACATCAACAAAAGTGTAAACGGTAGAAGATCAAGCTCAAATTTGTATATTGGTTTTCATTCCTCAAATAACCTTAATTAAGGTCAATGAGTTAAAATGGGATGTTATGTTTCGTTTGAACTAGTACAGTTTGTAAAGATCTTTGACTAGCAGGTTGAAGGAAATATGAAAGATTGTGTGTTTGAGTTGTTCTAACAACATGAAGAAGAGATTACTTAAAAAAAATATTTTTTGATAGTTGAGGTCGACTCAATTGTTTTAATTAGAGCAGGTTATTAAGATTAAAAGTATTTTGACCTATATGCATTTAATTTTATCCTTAGGTATGGAAATAATTTTATGCATTCACTGGTAAATAAACGGAAAATCTAAAGGAAGAATTAATGTTTTATAAATCATGATACAGAAATATATCTATTAAAGTTGTTCTATTTGAAAGACGTTATTATAAGTTAAATTTGTGTTGATTGATAAAGTTATCGCACTTATGAAGTTTGAATGATCTGATTTCTTGTTAACAAAGTTTTAAACAGTTGAAAGCATTGTTAAACAAAGCACTAGTTCTGGTTTAGCCTGAATTGGGTAAAGAGTTTGTGATTTTTAGTGATGCGTCATTGAACGGATTGGGATGTGTTTTAGTACAAGAATGTAAAGTGGTAGTTTATGTTTACAGACGGATAGCCATATTAAAAGAATTGTCTGACACGTGACTCAGAGTTGGTTGCTATTGTGTTTTCGTTGAAAATTTGGATACACCATTTGTTCGGTGAAAAATGTCACAAATTTACTGATCACAAGAGTTTAAAATATTTGATGACACAGAAAGATCTAAATTTGAGACAACGCTGATGGCTTGAGCTATTGAAAGATTGTGAGTAGTTATTGATTAATCTTTCAGAAAAGCAAATATAGTTGCAAATGCTTGAGTAGGAAATCTTTGTTTACTTTGTGAGCGATGGCTACACGATTGACCTTGTTTGTTGATGGTTTGATTCTAGCTAAGTTAAAAGCTAAATCGATGTTTTATTACAAACCTGATAAGCTCAAAAATGTGATAGTGAATTGCAAGCTAAACGAGTAGAAGGTGAGTCGACTTTTGATTCTGAATTTTAGGTCAGACCTGATGACTGTTATTATTGTTCCAAGTTAGAATTTGTGTACCAGGAATCCAAAGCTTATACAGAAAATTTTGCACGAAGCTCACAGTGGTAGCTTGTCTGTTTATCTAGGGAATAATAAGATGTACAGTGATTTGAGGTAGATGTACTAGTGGATTGGGTATAAAACGCGATAATTCTAATTTTTGTATTCAGATGTTTGATTTGTCAACAGGTTAAAGCCGAATATCAAGTGCACTCAGGACTATTATAGCCAATGATGATACTGGAATCGAAATGAGATAGAGTTACGATAGACTTTGTATTGGAATTACCCTAGTCTCTGAAAAAGAAAGATACAATCTGGGTTGCTATTGATCGGTTGACAAAATCTGCATATTTATTCCAGTACATATAGATTTCTCACATGGCAGATTGGCTGAGTTATGTGTTTCTAAGATTGTCAGGTTATACAGAGTGTCAGTCTCCATTATTTCGGATAGAGATCCGAGGTCTATATCACGATTATAGAGAAAGCTACAGGAAGCTCTGAGTACGCGGTTGCATTTTAGCACTGCAATTCATCCTTAGATTGATGGTAAGTTTGAGGGAGTGATTCAGATTCTTGACGATATGTTTCATTATTGTGTTGTAGAGTTTAAAGGTAATTGGGAAAAATGTTTACCGTTGGTCGAATTCACGTAGAAGATGGCACTATATGAAATTTTATGTGGTTGTAAATGACGAACTCTGTTTGTAACACCCCGCACCCGAGACCGTTGCCGGAGTCGAACACGAGGTGCTAACAGACATAATTCATTTATTTTCACAGTCCATTTTAAAAATTTCCAGACAAGCTGGCTAACTGTGTCACTGTCACCTTAAAAATCATATCTAGAGTTCCAAAGCTCGAAAACTGATTCCGTAAATTTTCCCTGAAACTAGACTCATATATCCATCTACAAATTTTTTTCTAGAACTTTTGATCAGGCCAATTAGTACAGTTTATTAGTTAAAGTCTCCCCTATTTCAGGGTTCGACTGCTCTGACCTTCATGCATAACGACTTATATATCTTCCTGTACAGGGCTTCATTACTTATGCTGTTTGTTTATAAAGAAACTAGACTCGAAAAGGAATCTTTACATATAGGGCATGACTTCTAATTATCTCTGGTAAATTTATAGTGAATTTCCAAATTCGGAACAGGGGATCCAGAAATCGCTCTGGCCCTGTTCCATGAAAACTTAAATATCTCTTAAAATACAACTCATATGATTGTTTCGTTTCTTCCATATGAAAGTAGATTCATCAAGTTTCGATTAAATAATTTATTCACTATTTTTAGTGATTTTTCAAATCCACACCACTGTTGCTGTCAGCATCTGTTTTTAAGGTAAACTTTACCTATTTCATGGTTTTCCATGAATCAACTAGAATTTGTCATACAAAGCACCAAATGATCATGATTAACCATTCCAATGGCTAATCGTTACCAAACATTTCCATACCTCTCAATGAACAACATACAAAACGATTATAATGCTATGCTCAAAGTGTATATAAGCCATTTTCGCATGGCTATCCAAATTTATACAAAACCAAAGGGTACATGACCAACAACAAAAAGGGTAGTCCTATACATGCCATTTTCAGAGTTCAACCAAAAGTGTACCAAAAGGGCTTTGATAGTGTGGACGACTTCGACTTCGACAATCCCGAGTCCGATAGCTGACGAACCAAAATCTATAAAACAGAGAATCAAAGAAACGGAGTAAGCATTTAATGCTTAGTAAGTTTTGAGCAATGAAATTAGGCACAATTGAAGTATAGCATTCATATGACTAAACGGATAATTTCATATACACACATTCTCAAAATCATACCTACTTCACATTACCAACCCTTATATTCATACATAAGGAATCAACTTGACTAAAAGCCGGAAGCTTGTTAATCGATTGAGCAAATACTATTTAGAAGGAATCAATTACCTCAATGCACATACGAAACATACCTCATCGTTGGGATTTTACGAGCGTATTAATTGAAATTATTACAGCAAGATCGCTCATTCCCAAACCCAAGTATCTTCGGGATTTAGCCGGATATAACCACTCACACAAGGCCTTCGGGTCTTAGCCCGGATATGGTCACTAGCATAAATGCCTTCGGGACTTAGCCCGGATATAGTCGCTAGCACAAATGCCTTCGAGTCTTAGCCCGGATATAGCAACTCGCACAAATGCCTTCGAATCTTAGTCCGGGACTTAGCCCAGGATTAGTCACTAGCACAAATGCCTTCGTTATCATCCGAATATTCATGCACATATCAGTAAATCATGACACATCTTTATTTTATTTGCATAACTAGAATTCAAACGCAAATCAATTATTAAGCATTCCCATTTTCGGCTCATTAGCCACATACAAACAGCATGATTTGGTTTGCTTTGTGACATGATCTCTATGCACATACGGCTACCCATCATACGTATAGACTAATTAACTCAACATATAATTCAAGTAGAATCATTATATCACCGTATATTTGTTATGATTATACGTCATGACTTAATCAAATCGTACACTAAGTTTCATTACTCGAAAACTTACATCGGATGTTGTCGAACGATTTCGACAGCTATTCGATCACTTTTTCCTTCCCTTTATCGGATTTAGTTCCCCTTTGCTCTTGAGCTTAATTTAACAAATAAATTGATTTAATCATTTGAACATCAAAAAGAGAAAGTCAAGGTGCTTAACCCATATATACATTAGACATTAGAGTCACATATATATGAAATCATGAATCAACTCAACATATTAGCCCACACTCTCTTTTAGCCGATTATCTAAGCCAAGATAAGAGCATCAATATGCTTGCCTCTAACCGAATACATCCAACACCAATCTACCTCATGTGGTTGAATATGCATGTCTATGTTGAGGCCGATTATATGCTTAATACATTCTACAAATATGGTCACTAGTATTGACTAATTACCATTTTGTTTCAAGTTCAAAGTTCGGCTAAAACACATATATACACTAGAAATCAAATACTAACATTTGCACTTCACCTTAATAGCTAACTTAGCAACCCTTAATTTAACATATAATTGTTCATAACAAAATTAGAGCATCCTCTCCATTCCATCAATTCAAAACACATACATTACTCACTAATATTCAAAGTCACATTCGGCCTTAGCACACAACTTCTCTACTTCATCTAACATGAACAACAACTATATTTCTCTTCCACTTCCTACCATGGCCGAATGCTTCATGAAGTTGCTAAGACCTACCTTTTTCAAATTCTCACACACACTCACATCCAATCCTTTTTCTTGAGCACTCAAACTCTATCATCTTCATACCTCATCAACACAACATCACACCAACCAAGAAGACAACACCCATGGTCGAGTATCATCTCCCTCACATAGCAAAGATTTAAACCATGGGCTAGGTAGAACTCAAGCTAACAACTAAAAATATACATGAATCTCATGGAGCAACATCAAACATACCTTAGCCTAGTTACATGCATGGCCGAACCTCTTCAACCTTTCTTCTTCCTTCCTCCTTAGAATTTTCGGCCAAAGATGTTAAAGGATGAACATTTTTTTTCTTTTCTTTGTCTAGTCACGGCAATGAGGAGTAACGGGGAGACAACTTTGGTTTCTCCTCCCACTCACCTCATGTTTTATCATTCTTAATTCACTATTTTATTTCCTAAACCCATAATGCTAATAGGAAATTCATATTATCATCTATGACCCATCCATGGCTGGCCACTACTCTTAATTAATGGATATTTGACATGCAAACCCTTCATTCTTATAACATGCATTAATAGGCCACTTACATTTGCCTAGCACATTTCTAAATTTTCTCACATAAGTCCTATTAACTAAATTCACATGCAATCGACTAAATCGAAGCTTAAAACTTTCACACATTCATATTCACATATTCTAGACAATAAATATCACATTCAAATACTTTGGTGACTCGGTTTAGCGGTCCCGAAACCACTTCCCGACTAGGGTCAATTTAGGGCTGTCACACTATTATATTGGACAGAGTTCAGTGATAAAAAGATACACGAGATTGAATTGATTTGTGATTTTGGGGAAAAAAAAGTGAAAGTCATTCGTGAAAGTTGAAAGCAGCTTTAGATCGACATAAATGGTATGCAGATTTGAAATGTAAAGATATTGGATTTCAGATCAACGACAGAGTGTTTCTGAAAGTATCGCCCTTGAAAAGGATTCTTCGATGTGTTCGTAAAGGGAAGTTGACACTGCAATTTATTGGGTCGTATTAGTTTATCGAGAGAGTAGGGCCAGTGACATACCGACTTGTATTACCATCAAAGTTAGAATAGATTCATAAATTGTTTCAGTTATCTGTGTTGCGATTAGACCATTCATATATAATTTCTCTGATAGATGTCGAGATTTAGTCAACATCTCAGATAACGAAGAACTGATCCGAATTATGACATGTGAGACTAAAGAGTTAAGAAACAAAAGCATAGCTTTAGTGAAGATTCTATGGCATCGTCATGAGATAGAGGAAGCTATGAGAAAATAGTACCCTAACCTATTTTCTGGTAAGAATTTTGGGACGAAAATCCCTAAGGGGGGAGAGTTGTAACAGCCCGTTTTTGGCTAAATCAGAACAGTAGTTTCGGGACCACAAATCTGAGGTTGAAATAATTATTTCAATATTATTTTAATGTCTATTTCTTGATAATATGATCGTGTGAAAATTTCGTAAAGACATTTTTATCGTTTGAGTGATTAATTTGATAAAAATGACTAAATCGTGTAAAGTATAAAACTTGAGTTCTATTAATTAAAGGTGTTAAATAGCTATAGAACTTTAAAGTAGAGGTTCTTGTGTGATAATTTGACCATTAAATGAGTTAGTGGATGTGCATGGCTTGGTAGTTGAGTAATTTTTAAAATTAGGTAAGGGCATTTTGGTAATTAGCCAATTAAAGACAAAATAAACAAAAATTAAAGCTATCATCTTTCTTCGGTACAACTTGTGTTGGACGAATACTCCATGGGAGACGAACAAATTGTTATCCAAGCTTTTCACTTGCATGTAAGTGAAAAACTGTCCTGTTTTTATTGATTTTTATGTTTTCGGAATTGTTGTAACTTAAGCTAGCTAACTAGGGGATTAAATTGCAAAAATATTGAAGTATTTGAGTTTTTCCATTGATGAGTGTTGAGGTAATTTGATGTTTAATAGTAGAGAAATAATGGTTGTTTTTAGCTAAACAAATTTTGTTAAGTAATTTTTTATAAAATTATCAATTAGGAGTTAAACTGAAAAATGTGGAAAGTGTGTGATAAATGTGCAAAATTGTGAAATATATGGGCTGTTGTAAGCATGTATAAAATTAGGCTAGGCTTGGGTGTAGTGAAATTTCATGAATTTTTATTTTACAAGCCTAGGGACTAAATTGTAAAAAGGTCAGAAGTATAGGGACAAAATAGTAATTTTTCCATAATATTAAATTTGATTGAATTGAGTAGAATAATGATTAAATGAGTTAAATTGGTTTATATAGATCGAGAAAAATGACTTACGGAATTAGATCGAGGAAAAGACAAAGTTATCGATTAAACGATTGTTTCCATCGTACGAGTTCGAGGTAAGTTCATATGTAATAAGCATTATTATAATTATGCTTTAAATGCTTTGATATTGTATAAATTTTGTATAACGATTTGGCTAATTATGGGCACTTAGTGTGCGAAATCAAGATAGCTTCGGCTATATATATATTTGCACTTAGTGTGTGAGATCGAGATAGCTTCGGCTATATATATATATTAGCACTTAGTGTGCGAGATTGGTATAGCTTCGGCTATTTATTTGGCACGTGTGCGAGTTTCCAGAGTATCCAAAAATATTCCGAACGGTTCAATAGGTATATCAAAGATGTGGATGAGTATGAGATTGATACGAGATCACTACACCAAAATAGGGTTTTAGCGGCGTTTTTAGTGGCGTTTGAAAAGAAAACGCCATAAAAAATCGAATAGATCGAGTATTAGCGGCGTTTCTAGAAAAGCACCGCTAAAGATAGAGAATTAGAGGCGTTTTTAAGGAAGCGCCGCTAAAGATTGACCTATAGCGGCGCTTTTTTAAAAATGCTGCTAAAAGATTCAAGAGAACGACATCGTTTTTTCTAAGCTTCAGTGGCATTAGCGGCGCTACCAAAAAAAAAGCCGCAATAGATCCAACATTAGCGGTGTTTTTAAGAAAGCGCCGCTATAGGTCGATATATAGCGGCGTTTTCCTAAAAACGCCGCTAAAAGATTAAACGGAACGTCGTCGTTTATTTTCAGCTTCAGTGGCATTAGCGGCGCTTCCTCAGAAAACGTCGCAATAGCTTGGGTTTGAGCGGCGCTTTTTGAAAAACGCCGCTATAGATCTAAACTATTTTAAGGTTAATGGATAATGAGTTTAAGGGTTGGGGTTTAGGCTTAATGGTTTATGTTTCGGAGATTGTAGTTAAGGATTTAGGGTTTAGATTAATTATTATTTTTTAATTTATATATGAAATTAAATAATCTCTTATATAATTGTAAAAGAGATAATATATTAAAATTGTAACAAATTATTTATTGAAAAATAAATAAATAAAAGTAACAGATTGATATGGATATATAGGTAACTATCTATTTTGGATAGGACCAAATTATAACAAATTAAATAAGGTCTTATTTTCATTTTGAATTTGATTTTATTTTGATCATATCTAAAAGCAACTTTGTAAACAATAAAAATTAACTACACCATTCACTTAGCTCTGGGAAAGTTAATTTCATTTTAGTTACTTAACTATGAAAAGTTACACTTTAATAAATAAACTATTTGATTAGAAGTTTTTATTTAATTAAGTTACCAAGCTGTTAAAATCAATGTTATATGGTAAACCCTAACCCCTAACCCCTAACCCCTTAAATCAATAACCTTTTAAATATCAAACCCTAAATCTATGGTCGTAAATCATATACTATAAACCTTAAACCCTAAATATTAAACCTTGGATCCTAAACCATAAAACCCTAAACTATAAATAGTACTAAACCCTTAAACCCTTAAATATAGATTCCTAAATCATAAAAATGTAAATTAACCTAAATCACTAGACCTTAAATTATAAAACGTCTTAAAACTATAAACCCTAAATCTTAAACCATAAACCCTAAATCCAAAAGTACCATAAAACCTTAAACTATAGACTGTACTAAACCCTTAAATACTACTTAAATACTAAATCCTAAACCTGTAAGAATAAATTTCATATGGATATACATTGATATATATATTAATGTGAAAAAACGGCACAAACATATAAAAAATGGGAAACCACATTTCAATCTCTATTCTCTAAATTTTCAAATTTTATATTATCATGTAATGTTTTAATAAAAAAGTTAATAATATTATAAAAATATATAGACTAAATGATATTAAAAATTAAAGTATATGCAAATAAATCTGAAATTTAAATATATTAGAGAGACCAAATTAAAATTTAACCATGTATTAAATAGTAAATAATAATAATAATAATAAAAGAGAAAAAAAAGGATTTATATTGCATACTTAGTGGCATTTTAGAACAAAACGCTGCAAACATGTATTAATACTTTAAACTATGCCGTTTTGAAGCTTTGTTATTAGTGGCGCTTCTAAAAATGCCACAAAACATCTATTAAGAGAATGTAAAACGGCATCGTTTGCATCCTTCTTATTAGTGACGCTTATATAAATGCCGCAAAAGATGTCACTTACCGGCGTTTTTGCTAAAAAATGCCACAAACATCCATTTGTATAACGCAAAACGGCGTCGTTTGTTACCAAGTTATTAGTGGCGCTTCTTGGAAAAACGCCACAAAACATGTAAAGAGATTTCAAAACGTCAACATTTTATAGCCTTTTATTAGTGGCGCTTTTATAAACGCCACAAAAGATGTGGCATTTTCGCTAGAAATGCTACAAAAATCTATTAATAGAGTGCAGAAACTGTGTCGTTTTATAGCCTTTCTAATAGTGGCGCTTTTAGAAAACGCCACAAATGTTTTTCACCAGATTGAAAACGTTGTCATTTTTCTGAACCCCATTTGCCCTTTACTTTCCCCAATTCAGTTTACCCCGATTACTTCCTTCTTCATCTGTTTCAGAAATCCCTAAAATTTCCCATTACTCCCTAACCTTAATTTCAGAAATCCCCTATAATTTCCCCCAAAAAGATATACAGAAATCATTTTCCCCAAAGTCCTTTTGATTTGCTCAGCTATCAATATTTATCCCATAACCCCAAATCAAAATCTTTTATTTTGAACCCTAACTGGTCTTCGTGTTCCCCAACCTAAACTCGATCTCATTCCCCCATTTACCCAATTTCTTCTCTCATTTTACCTAACTCAGTCTGCATCTGCGTCTGCCTCTTCTCAACACCGCTGCAGCTGGAATTTCGAGTCCTATCCTATAGGTATTGTGTTCATGTTGTTCATATACAACAGTTACTGTTTGCCCATTGATGCCACATTGTTTATATATATTTAATATATTACTAATTCATGTTTTAATCATTTCATTAATGCTACATTGTTTATTATATAAGTGTTGACATGTATTTAAATTATATTCAGGATAAATGACATGAGAGCTGAAGTTGTGTTAATTACGCTTGTTGATTAAACTTGGTATTCTAGCAGCTTTCATGAGAAATTTCACTTTTGGGCTTTGACTACTTGATTTGCCTTGCCTTATCTCTTGCTTTGCTGTTGTTGCTGATTTATTTTGAAAATAACAATTGAGCAAGCAGAAAATTTATTTTTCCAATAATATTTGAATATGGTTTGAAGTAGACATCCATATCGTGTCACCTGTTTAAAATTCTTAAATTGGCTGAATCGAACTACTTAATATGTTGGTTGAGAAAATGTAATCTTTGTTGGCTGTTGTATTTCATCTTCATAGTTTGATTCCATTTTGTTTTTAAAAGTAGCTTGACCAAACCAAATTCTGTTTACTAGTTTGTCATTTTCTATTCGTTGACTTGGGCTATAATCATTTTCATTTATTATTCCTCGTATTATTTTTTTTCATCTCCACAAATTCTTTATATGGAATGCTTTGTTTATTACACTTTTAAAGTGAATAATTGATAATTTCTCATGATAGTTTATGCATGCATCTGATTATAATTTTAACATATGTTTTTTCAGGAAAATATGGAGCTTTGGAAAGATGGTTATCAAGGTGATGTTATCGGGGAGTACACAACAGATGTTCTTGTCACTGAATTTGTATGTTTCTTGTTGTCTAATCTTTTCTGTTCTTTTTTTCTTACTTTTTTCCACCTTAGAAAGGGCTATCAAATCCTAAAATCATAACTGTTGGGAGGGTTATCAAATCCTAAAATCATCACACACTAATTATGTCAGTTATCTTAGTGTAATTTCATTTGCATATGTTTCAAGGACTAGTCTAGGGACTAGGGAGTATTCATTTTCTTGGTAATTTGATACTAGCCTGCTAGATGTAAGCATCAAAACCATGTGTTGTCTTAAAAAAAATCAAATCATGTAATCCAACCAGAAATCGATTTCATTATAGCAGTTAATTAGATTGTTTTTGGTTTAAAAACAATTACATTTTGAATTACATTTTATTGGTTCAAAATCATGTAATTGTATTGAAAAAAGGTAAAATTACCAACAGTCCCTATATTATATCTAGGATTACATTTTGGAAACAAATTAACAAACCGATCCCTATATATTAGATCAAATAAGTCTTTCACTAAAATTAAGTGAATTAAATTTTTTTCTTCAATAAAAGGATCAAAATGCAATTTGAAGTATAAAGTAAGGAACCCATCCCTATTTTCTTCTAGTTTTTCTTCCAACTGCTTGTGAATATATGTATATAAGTTACCATATTAAGCAAATACATATAATTTGAATTTCCATTTTAGTCTATAAATTTTCAAGTTTATTACTGTTCATTTTTTTAATGTAAAAACTCAAATTAGTATTCTTGTTTATCCTCAGATTATTTTTTAATTTCATGGTTGTTCATTGTTTGCAAGTGTAATTTAATTTGCTGGAATTGACTCTACCATCCAATTTACAATTTGTAAGAGGTATGTATATTTAATTTGCTAAATTTTTATTTGATGTCTCTCCATTGAAATCTGCCATGTATTCCATTAGCTAAGTGAATTTTTGCTCAATTTGCAACCTTTTAATTTTTGCTAAATAACCTTGTATGAAGCACCTAGCTAAGTTTTGGGTATGGTTTATTATTGAATTACATTTTGACTGTAATTTGTTTATTTATTAGTTTGGGAAATGGCAGTGATGAGCTATTATATTTGGTTGATGATAGATAAATGAATACATATGTACTTATGTCATGAATTTTGGTGATTTGGGATGTAAAGGTCAAATTGTTATATATATATATGTTATTGTATGTTTGGCTATGATATTTGACTATTTATGTTTGGTTTACGATGGCAATAATAAATATGTTTTAACTGTTATATTAAAGTCATATTAAATGACCGAATATATATAAATTGATTTACTTGTGTATATGAAATTTCAGCATGATTTATAGCATATGAAATTGACATGTTTTGATTTGCCTAAATGACATGAAAAATGATTAATGTTAGTCAAGTGAGCAATGTATGAATTGGTTATGTTGCAAGTGAAATTTGGTTATTTAGATATGCTTGTATGTGTTTGTACAATTTTGCTTACTTAACCATGAGGTATAGTTCAACTTACAGTAATATGCGCATGTGGGATATCCTTTATAGGATAGAAAAACAAGCACACCCTTTATTTCATAACATTAATCAAATGTATGAATTGCAGCCCTTTAAATGTATGAATTGCAGCCCTTTAAATAAACTTGAACCAGACCTGATTCTTGTAGCTTATTTATTATTTGAAGTATGAATAAGTATGAATAAGTTTTTATATTTGGTTCAACTTAATTATTATTTGATTCAACTTAAGTATGAATAAGTATGAATTAATTTTATTACCATGTAGCTTGCTTGTCCATTAAAATTACAACAATAGCTGACCTTCTCTCCAACCTTATTTTAAATATTTTAAAGATTCAAAGTATATAGGCTGGAAACCTGACGGGTTGCCTTATATCGAGCTGTAAGATATAATGGATCCTCCCTAGGTGTAACAACGCCACGTATGATGAATCTTAAAAATTCAAAAAGACTTGGAAAAAGTTCTATCGATCTCATTTACTATTGAATATTTATATAACCTTAATTTATTTCCAATTTACTTATCAAAATTAAACTACGATTCTTTTTTGATATTATTATATTCAAATTACTATTTTTTTATATTAATAATGTTTGATTTTAATATTTAATATTTTTAAATGTCTTTAAAAGTTATAACTAATTTTTATCAAAGTAGTATTAATATTGATCATTACTTAAATAAATTACATAACTTACATAACTCATATAACTTACATAATTTACATAACAACTTACATAACTCACATAACTTACATAATTTACATAACAACTTACATAACTCACATAACTTACATAATTTACATAACTCACATAACGTACATAACAACTTACATAACTTAACTAATACATGTAGTTTAATCTAATAATTTCCTTAAAAGCATATAGTTTAAAGTTCAAATTTCATAACTTACATAATCTACATAACTTACATAAAATATAAAAATATATCATATCAAGACTTACATAATAAACAACTTATCTGTGTAACTTATTGCCAACTTTAGACTTCAACAACTACGAAATGGATAGGACTTGGATGAATTTCTCAAGGGCATGCAACGAGTATCAAAATGGAGTGCAATCTTTTTTAGATTTTGCATTTCACAATTAAAGCCAAGAGAATATGATTCTTTGCCCGTGTAAGAAGTGTGGCAATATCTATTGGCATTATCGTGAAGTTGTCTACGAACATCTAATTGTTGATGGCTTCATTCGGGGGTATAAAAAATGGATTTTCCATGGAGAGTGTACACCTAGTGGAGCCTCTTCGACGATTAATCCGGGTTATCCTTATAGTGGTTACCGTCAGTATGTTAGAGAAGATGACATGGAAGGTATGATGCAGGATGCATTTAATATGCGGAGTGAAGGTTTCCAATCATTTCCACCAAACTATGTTGCATCCGATGATTATAATATCAGTGGGAATACTTTTATGGAAATGAGAAGAAGTGTACCGGATGAACAACTGAATGAAGAAGCGGCGAATTTCTACACGTTACTTGGTGAAATGAATGAAGAACTTTATGAGGGATCAAAATTTTCAAAAATGTCATTCTGTATTCACCTTTTCCACTTAAAATGTTTGGGATGGTGGACCGAAAACTCTTTGACAATGCTATTAGAGCTTTTGAGAGAAATGTTCTCATTTGCAAAAATCCCTCAATCATGTAAAGACATGAAGAAAGTGATAACAGATTTGGGCCTTGGGTACAACAAAATTCATAGTTGCCCAAATGATTGCATGTTGTATTGGGGTGATCGGAGAAATCAACAGTCTTGTCATGTTTGCGGTAAATCTCGTTGGATGAATAGAGATGCAGAAGATGTTAATGAGGATGAATATGGGCCACAGTCAATAAAGAAGCCGAACAAGATTTTGCAATATTTCCCGCTAATCACAAGGCTTCAAAGGCTATTCATGTCGTCAAAGACAGCCGAGTTTATGACGTGCATCATGATCAACGAACGGATGATGGATTATTAAGGCATCCTGTAGATTCTTAGCATGGAAATCATTTGACAATAAATTTCCAAGCTTTGCAAGTGATCCTCGGAGTGTAAGGCTCGGGTTAGCATCTGACGGATTTAATCCTTTTAAAATTATGAGCACCTCGTACAGTACTTGGCCAGTGGTCCTTGTTCCTTATAATTTGCCTCCATGGCTCTGCATGAAGCAATCTTCTTTGATATTATCTATGATTATCCCCAGAGAGACAGGCCCCGGAAATGATATTGACATATATCTGCAGCCACTTATTGAAGAGTTAAAATAATTATGGGCGGGTGTTGAGACGTATGATGTATTGAGAAAGGAGAACTTTTACCTACGTGCTACTTTGCTGTGGACAATTAATGATTTCTCGGCATATGCAAATTTATCTTGTTGGAGTACCAGAGGACGTTATGCTTGTCCTTGTTGTGCTGCTCAAACGTGTTCACAGTGGTTATATAATGGGAAGAAGTTCTGCTATATGGGGCATCGTCGGTGGTTAGATGAAAATCATAGCTATAGATTTCAGAGGGCTTTATTTGACAGTACTGAAGAGTTGAAAAAAGCTCCTGAGCAGACCATTAGATCTGAAATCTTATTCATGTTAAAAGATATGGATTTCAATTACGAAAAGTTGAATCAACCATCTAACAGGAAAACAAATAGACGATCGAGGGATGAATCTGATGATGAATCTGACGAGAAGGATGACCCTAATGAGGTGGACTTGTGGAAGAAAAGAAGTATTTTTTTGATTTGCCTTATTGGGAGCATCACATATTACGCCACAATCTTGATGTGATGCATATTGAGAAGAATGTCTGCGAGAACATCATCCAGACAATTTTTAATGTCGATGGTAAATCAAAAGGTGATCTTCAGAGTCGACTTGATTTAGTTCACATGGGAATTAGGCGTGATCTTCATCCCCAAGTACTTCCTAATGGAAAATATTGGTTGCCGCCTACAATTTTTGCAATGTCAAAGGAAGAGAAAGAAATGTTCTGCACGGTGTTGAAGGATATAAAGGTTCTGGATACGTATACATCAAATATATCTCGATGTGTAAGTCTTAAAGATCGAAGACTATATTCATTAAAATCACATGACTATCACATCTTGATGCAAGATCTACTTCCAGTTGCTTTACGGTGCTGTATGTCAAAGAAGGTAACGTCCTGTATAATTGAACTGTCCAATATAATGAAAGCAATTTGTGGCAAAGTTCTGAATGTTGAAGAACTTGAAAAAGTACAAGATCGAGCCGCTTTGACATTATGCAATTTGGAGAAGATCTTTCCACCTTCCTTCTTCACAATTATGGTGCATCTTGTCATTCATCTCCCTCGTGAAGCAATAATTGGTGGGCTGTTTTTCTATCGTTGGATGTATCCAATTGAAAGGCGCTAATTTATTTCAAAGGCATTCACCTTTATACCTATAGTTACCAGTTTTGATAATGTTGTATATGGTGTTTAGGTTCCTAAGCAAATTGAAGTCTTATTGTCGTAACAAGCATTATCCGGAAGGATCAATTGCTGAAGGCTACTTGGCAGAGGAGTGTATGACATTCTGTTCTAGATATTTAGAAGATGTTGAAACAAGATTGAATAGACCAAGTAGAAATGCCGGACTCAATGATCCTAGCTTGGCCGACACTTATTTATTTCAAAGTTATGGAGAACCAATTGGCAAAGTTGAAATTGCAGAATTAGATGACCGATCTTGGATACAAGCACATAGATATGTTCTTTTCCACCACGATGCACTTGAATAATTATGCAAGTGAGTTCTAAAATATGATAAATATTCATCTTTTTTTGATTTGTTTATTTTTTAACGAATTAAACATGTTTTTAACATAGTGAGTACAAACAAGTCTTAAGATCTCGTTCACGCATAGTGAGTACAAACAAGTCTTAAGATCTCGTTCACGCTCACGAAAATTACAACATCGCGAGATTAATAGGTTATTTGCAGAATCTTTTCATGAATGGTTAAGCCAAACGGTATGCAACTCAACATTTTATTGACAAATAATAATGTTTTCTCATAACATTTACGATTACTCAATTTACTTTTGATTCAATAGGTTTGGAGTGGGAATGTCGTTAATGACGAAGTTAAATGGCTTTCCCAAGGTCCGAATCGAGTAGTAAAAAGATATAGTGGCTTCATCATGAATAGATTCAGATTTCATACCAAATATCGCGAGAGATTGAGGAGAACTCAAAATTGTGGAGTAGTTGTTAATTCTTTAATTACAAGTTACGCTAGTGCTAGGGACAGTAATCCTGTCGAGAGAAATGTGGAGTATTACGGACTTTTAAACGACATTATTGAGTTGGATTACTATGGAAAATGGAAAGTTGTCTTATTTCGATGTGATTGGGCTGATGCTAATACTGCTGGCGGAATTAAAAATGATCAGTTTGGTTTTACAATGGTGAATTTCTCTCGATTAATTCACACTGGAGAACATTTGATAGACGAGCCGTATGTATTTTCTTCTCAAGTTAAACAAGTTTTTTACTCGAAAGATCCAATTGATGAGGGTTGGCACGTTGTACTCCGAAACACCCCGAAAGACTTGTTTGACATGGGGAATGGAAGTAGAGATGACATCGTTGAAAGATCAGAAACTTTGCCTTTTCCAGAACAAACCTTAAAATGAAAATATCCTTAGTACTAGTATACAATTTCAATGGGTTCGTCAGTATGTGGACGAAGATATTTACGATTTATGATGTAGTAAGATTTTATGATTTTTTTTATATGTAATGTTATAATTTTAACATTTGTCATGTTATATAATTTAACTATTTTATATTTACTATTGTTGTTATTTCTTACTAAAATTGTAACTATTTTATGTGTTGCAGGAAAAATGCCTAAAAGAAGATTAAAAGATCTTAGTATTGTACAGAATACTATAAATTCGAAAGAAGTAAGTACTGAACAGCAGACAGTTGTTGGATCTTCAAGCGTGCCGGAGACACTTGACGAGTCTGTGGAATTTCAAAGTAATGTTAAGTTTATTTTACAAATTGTATTAAATTTTATTACTGATTTATTTTTAAATTTCAATATAGTAATAATATATTATTTTTCAGTTGAAAATGGTGGGACGCGCAGAGGTCGAGGACGTACGCTCCTAACAGATTTATATAACTTAAATTCTGTCGAGCGTGTCAAAGTAACTAGAAACAGCCATGGTCAGCCTGTTGGACAAGAAGTTCGACTTTTAGCAAGCTATTTGGGCATTATAGCACAAAATGCCAATATGTTGCCCATCAACTACGAATCATGGCATAACATGCCTGATAGCAATAAAAATCAAGCTCTCTTTAATATTAAGGTAACAAAACGTTAATGTAATTTATAATACTTTGGTTTAAGTTTCATTTATATTTAATTCCTAAACTTGTGTTTTTTAGGAGAGGTTTGCTTTAGAGGTCTCTGATGCCTATATCAAGAAGGCATTGGGTAAAAAATGGAGAGACCACAAAAGTAGTTTGAAAAAAGAATATTTTAAAAAACCCATAAGCCTCGAAGAAAAATTGCAAAATGTCCCACGGGAATGCTGAGGTACCAATGGGAAGATGTGGTTCGATTTTGGAATTCGAAGAAAGGAGAGGTATTATGTACTTGCAAACTCTTATAAATTTTTCGGTTTATAGTATTTACTATATACGTAATAATAATTTCATTATGTAGGACCGTGAGCGAGTTGGAACAAGCAGCAGGCAAAAACAAAAATTTACGCACACAGTAGGATCGAGAAGTTTTGCTTGTGTAGCTCAGGCCACAAAACTATGGATTTATTAATTCTATCAAGTATTAATGACTTTTTACTATTAAATAATATTTTTACTACTATATTGTAGGAAGCCTCGTCTGGTCAAAAAGTTGGACGCCTTTAGCTTTTTGACATTACGCACAGGAAAAAAGATGGAACTCCGATGACATCTGAGGCTGCAGAAGTTATGGTATATTTACTTAATAAAATTTTATTTCATTATAAATATTTATAATATTTAATTATAATGTTTTAATTCGTCGTTTTTATTAGTTTAATTTAAATAATGTTATGTTGTATTCCTTTTTATTGTATATTTCGTTTCTAACTCTTTGACTGATTTATTAGGAGAAACTAAAAGATAAGAAGGCAGAGTATGAAGCGACTGCTTCGACTGATAGTTCTGTTAATTTTGAGGATATTGATAACAAAATTATTAATGAAGTTTTGGGTCCTGAAAGGTATGGTCGAGTTAGATTTCAAGGATCTGGTGTTAACCCGACCCAATATTTTGGATCAACCTCGCACCAATACATGCCTTCCGGGAGTCAAAGTCAAGCTGAAGTTCAGAGGCTAAAAGATCAGATAGTTCAGATACAAGCTAGCACAGATGAGCAAATTTCTCAACTTAGAGCGGAGGCAGCAGCGTGGGAGGCGGAGCAGAACAGAAAATACAATGAACTCCAGCTACAGCTTCAGTCTATGATGACTATGTTCCAGCAATTTCAAAATCCGCCATCTTAGACATTTGTTTTCTTGTAACTTTTAACATTATTGTAAGAATATTTTGAATATTCATTTACAATTTATATAATATATTTTTCGTATAATTTTGTATTATTTAAATTTGTGGGTTTTGGTTGGATTTCACGGTATATTTGCTGTTTTTGGTTGAATTTATTGCAGGAGGGTTGGATATAGGTGCAAAAATACATATTGCAAAACTGGGCAAATTAGTGGCATTTTTTATAAAAGCGCCGCTAAAGGTCCCGATTTTTAGCGACGCTTTTTTTAAAAATGCCACTAAATGTCTTGGTCTTTAGCGGCGTTTTTTAAAAAAGCACCGCTAAAAGTCCTAATCTTTAGCGGCGTTTGTTTGAAAAAAGCGCCGCTAAAGACCAGGACTTTTAGCGGCACTTTTTTTAAAAACGCCACTAAATGTCATGATCTTTAACGGCGTTACATATAGCGATGTTTTTTGCGGCGCTTAAAAACGCCGCTAAAGGCAAAAAAAATGCCGCTAAAAGTCTGTTTTCCTATAGTGGATGGTACAGGTATGTACGTAAATCGCAAGAGCATTGAATCGAAGAAACTTGTGAAATTTATATCTAACGTTGTAAATGAAAAAGGTGGTAGGTTGATGGTTCAAGATGAGATATGTTATAATATGTTTAAATTGATTAAATTGTAAATATTTGGAATATATATATTTATGATATATGAATACATGGTAAACTTGGTTGATGATTACGTGTTAGGCATTTTGGGCCAAATTGAGTTGTGATATGCTCTTTTTTATTCACTTAAGTTGTGGTTCAACTGATATGAGAAAAAGGTAAAGATTGACAAATTCTTCGATTAGAATTGCTATTGAAAGCATGGAAAGGTATGAGTTTTTGGATAATTGAAATATATTTAGCTATATGCTTGATATAAGAATGCACATAAGTAATGTAAACTTATGTTATAATGTTTAGTAGTAAATTGCTAGTTTATGTGATGCTAAAATTGAAAAACTAAGGTTGATTAAGCTAAGGCCAAGACATGTTGGGTAACTTAAAGGATTTTGCTTATAAATTTAAGTTATAAGCTTTGTTTATTTAAATTAAGAACTTACTAAGCATTTTATTCTTACTTTGTGTTAAATTTCTTTGTGTTTACAGATATCGGAAGCTCGTTCGGGTTGGAAGGTGTTGGAGATATCATCACACTATCTATCGGCTATTTTGGTACTCATGGTTTTATACTTTCGGTTATGATGGCATGTATAGGTCATTTTGGCCAATGATAGCCTACGTGTTTTGTTAATGAGGGATTTTAGCCATTTAATTTGGCTGGTAAATGATGTGTATTTTAGTTTGTGAATAGCCATGTGATTTGGCTTATCTTGGTATGTATATGTATGTCTATGTGTTAATGCTCCTTGGTGATGTGGTTCATAATTTCTTGTGAATGGCTGGTTGAAGTTTAGCATTTAAGGTTGATAATGTTTGGAAATTGATATTGTATGCTTAAGGATCTAGGCAAAGTATGCTTAGTTAAGATAGTATATATAGATCCTTTGTGAATGTGAAATTGGTATAATTTGAATTGGCAAAACATGATATTATAAGCATGTTAGTTGTTGGTATTGAAATGGTAAGAATTATGCTTGGTTGGAGTTGTTTTAAAATGCCTATTTATGCCATTTGTCATACTATAGTGTTTAGTAATTAGTTAGTTAGACTATTTATTTTACATGCTTGTAGCTAGAATTTGTTCAATTGCCGACTCTCTTGGATTCGATCCTCAGAGTACTCCGTACCTCGTTGTACAATTATATTACAACTGACCTGTCATACTTGTAGACACTGCACATTAGTATGCATTCTAATTATTTATTTATTGTTTTAGTGTTGATTTATCTAGAGATCAATAATGACAGATTATATTTAACTTCTTTTTTAAAAAAAAAACTTTGCTTTTTTTTTCATTTGAAAAAAATATATATACTTACAATGATTTTTTCAACTATTTTTTTTATTTTTAACTAAAAAGGAAAAAAGAAAAGAAAAAGTAGTTGAAAGAGTTGGGGGGAAATAACTAACAATAACAACGACCTTCATTTTCTCTATCAGTTGGTAACGACCTTTAATTATAAGAGAAACCAACTATGCAACACCATGTAAAGAGTAAAGTTTTTTTTTTCATTTTGAAAAACCCTATGTTTGACATGGTAAGCAAATAATGTGAGTTTCAATATCTTTATTCTGTTGTCATCCTTAGGGTAACTAAGCCTGTAAAATTGTAGAGTTACTAGTATAAATTTGGCTCTAGTTTGGATCCACCATTTTTATCTGTTTTGATTTTTTAACATCTCATCACAGACATCCTCGGAATTTTCCAAAAAAAAAAGCAAAGAAAGAAAAAGTAAAAGAAAGAAATTAGTTTTTTTTTCTTTTTGGATCAAACACCTACGTAGTCGACAGACAAATACTTTTTCACACACACACACACACACACACACACACACACACACACACACACACATATACACACAATACACACTGACCTTCCATCAATGGCTTATTGGTTAGGTATTTTCTCTTTCAATTTTTTGTGCATGTATGATCTTTTACTGTTTCCTGACATTTCCTCTGATTTGTTTAATAATTTAGTTGGTGAGCAAGAAAAGAAGTCGAAAAGAATTAGAGAGAAAAAAAAAGAGACAATGTGTATTATGATTTTGTTAATTCATTTCATGGATCGATGAAACAGAAAAAGGAAAAAGAAAGAAAAAGAGGAAGGGAAAACCAGAAATCTTATCGGATTCATCTCCATTAGGTTTTTAGTTACATTTCTTTTCAGATTTTTTCTGTATTGTTTTGATATTTATAGAAATATTGTTGTTTGATTTCAATTTTCTTCTCCTATCAGAATATAGCTTAATACTGATAACTTATTGTTATATTATTATTAATTATGATTACTTTTTGTTCTTGAATTTGAGTTTTGAATTTTGTTAAAGGAACATTGGTTGTGAGCTAGTAAGAAGAACCTTATTCAGTTATCAGTTAGATCTTATAAAGTGCTAAAGAACCTTATTCAGTTATCAGTTAGATCTTATAAAGTGCTCACTCTATTAGCGAGGTTCTCTAGCAGTTGATTTGCATACAATTTTATCAAAAAAAATTCTCAAATGATTCACTGAGGTTAGTTTGATATAATGTAATTTGAAGTAGAGTAGGTGTTTCTCTCAATGAGTATGAAAAACAATAGTAAAAAAAGATAATAATAAGTTTTACATTTTATGCTTTCTAGTTGATATTGTAGAATATATTATTAATAATTTGTGAGCCTAATATATCTAGGATTGACAATTGAGTTGATTACTCAAGATTGAGAGTATAATTTTTCTGCAATGTGAATTTTTTAGGTTTGAGTTTTAGATACATGGAATTATTGTTCTTTCTTCAGGTGAGTGAGAGGAGACTGTGTTCTGAGACTAAGATTGTTCGTCTGTTATGGCATTCGACTTGAAAGTGGAGAAACCGAGAAAAAAGACTACTACGGGTAATGATAAGGAGCTTATTGAGCTTAAATTTCACATTTATGATGGGACAGATATAGCACACAATACTTACACATCATCTATGACTGTTGCAAATCTTAAGCCAAAGATTGTTGCTGAGTGGCCTCGAGGTTATTAATCTATTTATCTTTTAATGTTTCCTCCTCTTAACTTACTCTTTGTTGAACTCTATTATGGGAGTCCCATCTTAGGTGCTCGGTTTGATTGTTTTTATTAAGTTTATTAGTAACAATTCAATATTTCAAACAAATGCTTAAAAGCTTTGTGTTAGCATCTCAACGTTCAAGGTTCAAGTCCTGATGTTAATATTCTTCTCTCTAAATTATAATGTAAGTTTTAATTGTACTAAAAAATTAGTATTTAAGTTTCTATATTGTCTATTCTTAGTCCTATCATTGATAAGATTCAATTCGATAATCATTGTCTGCATGGTATGTTAAAAAGTTGGTTGTCCTTATGTACTCATTTGAATGACATTGATATAGCCACAATGTTAAAAGTTCTACGTTGTTAGCTCAAGGTCCAGGCTTCGAGTTTTGATGTTAACATCACATTCCTCTTAAATTGTAATGTAAACTTTGATTGTACCCAAAAAAAAATTAGTATTTTAAGTCTTTTCTTTGAGTTTATTTTCTATGTTGTCTGTTGTTGACTTTTCATTCATAAGAATTAATCCAGTAATTATCATAACCTGCATGGTATATTTAAAATTTTGTTATTGCTCTATGCTAATTTGAATGACATTAATTTAGGCACAATGTTTATGCATCTAAACAAAATCAACCACAATTTTTCATTTTGATGATACCATTCAGCTTGAAGAAAATGGCTAATGTTGGCCATTATATATGAACTCATGTATGCATGTATCATGTTTATGAGAATTTATAATGATGGAATTAGAATATTTATGTCTTGGATTATGCTCCTCCCGAGCAACAGCTACCTGAGTTTGAGTTAAGGGAGCCTTCATGTAATTTCAGAGAAAACAGTCACACCAAAGTCAATAAATGATCTGAAACTTATACATGCTGGTAAAGTTCTGGAAAACAACAAAACACTCGCTGATTTCAGGATAACATTTGATGAACTTCCTATCGATTTCATTATAATGCATGTGGTAGTGCAGCTAGCTACAACAAAAAAGAAAACAGGTTTGTCCAGCTCTTTGTCTAGCTCTCTTTCTTGAAATCTTTCTAGTATGAGTTTGCTTAGAAGTAAGATGCCTTTATTTTATTCCTCTTATACAAGAGATGCATTTAAATCCTTGTTGAATTCATGTCATGTAACTTTGTTTACATCCCTCTCCCCAACCTCACTTATTGCAACATGTTAGGGTATTTTAGTCATTACCCAGGAGAAGGGAGGGGGTAGGCAGGGGCTCTTCCTGCTTGAAAACCATAAAGATATAAGTTAATACAACAGTGAAATTATATTTTAACTCTCATAAAAATATATAATTTAATTTTGTCCCCCTAAATTTATTTTATGCCTGTCATTACCAATTAAATAGGTACTCGATTAACTTATGATAGTAACACAATTAAGGAATGTATAGTATAGATATATACACAAACACTAGTCTTTGTAGGTTATGCTTTTAACTTACTACTTGACACCGATCTTACTGCGTAAGTTTCTTTTAGAGATGAATATATTTGACAGTAGAATCTCATACTTGAGTTTAACCTTTCTAGGTATTATTTTGGTTTGGATTCTACTAACTGCATAAATTAGTTATACTAACTTCTTCTTGTGCCTTCACAATGGGAAAAAGTTGTATAAAGGAAGAAAAACAAATGATAGAGCTTACAAACCCCTAAACCCTATTTTCCAATAATAACATTTTTCATGCTTTTGGTTAGCTCACGATTCTTTTTATTTGCATTTTCGTTGGCTTATGATCTGATCTGTTTATCTAACGATGGCCAAATGATCAAAACTTGTTACTTTTTCCTTTTGTTTTGGGTGCATTGCAGAAAAGAGCAAGGAGGATGTGCAAAAGCTGAATTCGTGCGGGTGTGTTATTCTTTAATCTGTGAGCATGCTCTTCCTAATTCTCAACTTGTCATAGCAAAAAAATCTATTCTTTAAAAAAATTAAAACAAAATCCACTTAAATGTTAAAGATATTATACAAAGGAATAGCTATTAAATATATATATATATATATATATCTATCTAAAAGTAAAATGAAGCACGAGCGGTGTCGTGTATATGCAGAAATGTTGCTCTTTATTAATTTTGATGTTGTATCTAGACCCGAGTATTGAGCATGAGTCACATGAGCCGTAAATAGTTTTAATTAATATGATATTTGATTTCTTTTTATTTTTATTTAAATATCATCGTATTGTCATTTTTATTATTATTTAAGTTTCGGATATTTCATTTAGCAACCTAATTATATATATATTGTAATGACTGAGTTTTATTGTATTTATTTGAATTTATTAATTATAATTATACTTCTAAACTTTAAAAAATAGTTTTAATTAATATTTCATAGTCTATCAAACCTTCTAGCAATGCACTCTCATTGACAGTGACAATCATTTTGTCAAATTATAATGTAATATGAAAAGATAAGTTAAATATGAGACAAATATATAATCACTATAAAATTTATAAAATACAAAATATCTCATAACATATTTGTTTTGAGCAAAACACTCTTAAATTCAAACTGTGTTATTCTGTCTCTTACTTTCATTATTTGTATTTTTTTTAAAAAAAAACTCATAATAAAACAAATAAAAATATTTTAAATACAATTGGTGTTCAACAAATCAAAGGTAACTTAATCAAATTGAATTTCATGGCATTGCTAATTTATGAATTAAAAAATTGCATTGAATGGATTAGATTTAAGTAACAACCAAAATGAAATCTAATGGAATTTACCCTTCAAAACAATTTTTGATTTTGTCGATTGGATTGGAATCAGCCTGATATTAATTCAGCAAAGACGAATCAATTGAATAATTGATTGAACAATTTTTATTATTTTTAATAATTTATTTTATCTACCCAGTTAAATTTTAAAAATGGACTGAAAATTACTTAAAATTTATGGACCACGTTTTAATCACCTGAGCATTGTAGTAGTCAATTTTGAAGAAATTTCGATTTAATTAATCGGGATAAATGGAAAAAGCAAGCATTAGAATTAAGACGTGGTGGGTAACATTGACCCAAAAATAAAATAAAACGATAAGATTATCCTGCTTCAATCACTGTCGCTCATTTCTTAGTTTCACCCTACTTTAAGCTCCATTCCTTTTGCTCCATAAAATTTTCCTATACTTTTAATAACCAAAATCCCCATCACGTCAATTCTACAACATGAGTGATGAGAGTCATACCCAGATACAGAGGAGACTCTGTGATTACTGTAACCAATCCACAGCTCTGTTATATTGCAGAGCTGATTCCGCCAAGCTCTGTTTTTCATGCGATAGGGAAGTTCACTCAGCTAACCAACTGTTTACTAAGCACTCTCGGTCACTGTTGTGTGACGCCTGTAACGAATCACCTGCTTCCCTCTTTTGTGAAACGGAGCAGTCTGTGTTTTGCTCGAATTGTGATTGGGAACGCCACAGCTGCTCGTTGCATCATAGGAGGCCTGTAGAAGTCTTCACCGGGTGCCCTTCGGTGAGTGAGTTGCTGAGTTTTCTTGGGATCGAGGATTTGGGTAACGATAAAGCTTCCTGTTGGAGTGAAGAAGATGATGGGTTTCTGGATTTTTTGATTTGGGAATGTCCTT
This sequence comes from Gossypium hirsutum, assembly GCF_007990345.1. Classification (NCBI taxonomy): domain Eukaryota; kingdom Viridiplantae; phylum Streptophyta; class Magnoliopsida; order Malvales; family Malvaceae; genus Gossypium; species Gossypium hirsutum. The sequence continues at coordinate 93,167,459 of NC_053431.1, read as the reverse complement.
TGATTTCTGGGTTTGATGGAGTGATTGTTCCGAATGATATGGATCATGGGTTTAAGGCTACGGATGTTCCTCCTCTACCTAAGGTTAGTATCAAGTTTACTCCTTTATGTTGTTTTTAGAAAATGAGAAAAAGTTAAAAATTCACCAAGTTTGGAATTTTGGGATATGTACGTATTGCTCATAATGCAAAACCATTTTCCTCAAAAATGTATACACCTTCAACTTTTGTACTGAGCTGCGGAATTTTGGGATTTTAATCATCTTACCTTCATATAACCCGATTTTAGGATAATATATACACATCTACTTGTATTTTACTTTTAACTCTTTTTTTTTTTAATTTAACTAGTATTTAAACTTGAACATCATAAGTAAAGGGTATGTGTTTAACGTTGTTAAAAAAAATTAATATGATGTTTATGTGACTTTAATAATGACACGTGAACATTTTAAAAATATTTTTTTTTATTTTTTTGTCACAGGTCAAAATATGAGATTATCACGTGTCATTATGTTATTGGTCATCAGTATCACATCAACATATTTTAACGACATTAGTCAAGTACCTTAAAAAGTTTAAAGTTAATTTATGGTTTTCAAATTTAGATGTTAATTAAGTCTAAAAAAATTTAAGTATTAAATAGATATAAATTATGAAATTTAAGTATCTCTTATAATTTGTGATATGTATGAAAGAAAAAGATTAATATTAAATTTATATTTATAAAAAATTTCAAGAATTGAATTATAAGTCGAGTTATTATTGCAACAATTAATAAGGCATAAATTTCAACGCCTTATTTCTCTTATTTAACATTATCTTTAGCAAATGTAGTAAAGGAAAAAAAAAGTAAAAGAATAGAAAGCTAAAGAAAGTAAATAATTATTCATTACCTTGTTTGGATAGTTTAAATTAGTGATGGAAATGAAAGTTAAGTCATTTTAATGGTTTTTGTTTGGATAAACAATGAAAATGAAAGGGGAAATGATTAATTATAACGAATTTTTATAATTATAACATTTTCATAAAATTATTTATAAAAGAAAGAAATAACAAAAAAAACATTTTATATCTTAAAATTTATTTTAGTTTCCTTAAAGAGATAACAAAAAAAAAACATTTTATATCTTAAAATTTATTTTAGTTTCCTTTCATAGCCTTCCACCCAAATTGGGGTAGATAAAAATTTTAACTTTAAGAAGAAAGTAAGGGATACTTCTTTTACTTTCCCTAACTAACTTATAAAGTCTTTCCTTTCCTTCCCCACCTCACCTTCAATCTAAACATAAGTTAAGCCTTGGAGAGCGGTTAAAAGTAGAACTAGGTATTATATTAAGAAGAAGAAGAAAAAAAGTAGTGGTAAAGTAAGTAAATCTTATTTAGGCTCATATTTAATCTTTAAACATCTCATTTTTAGTTATTTTATTTAAGCATTTCATATAAAAATAGTTTAAGACGAAAACACCATTATATTAATGTGCATTACTTTATTAAAAATTACTTTTTTAGTAACTTATCTAACCAAGTTAATGTCAACTTAACTTATGATACCAATTCAATTAAACACATTATATAAGTATATATAGATACATATAAATTTAAGGATTGAAAAAAGGTTATGGGTAAAAGTAAGTACTATATATATATAATAGAGTGGTAAAGTAAATAACTCTTCTTTAGGCTTGTTGGAAGCGTAATAAAATTAACTCAAATACTAATTTTTTATTATACACAAATAAACACAATACAAACTCTCTCTTTTTTTCTCTCTCTACACTAGCTGCTGCTAGTTTTTCTTTTTATAACTCACACACACTTTTTTCTCTCAAACTCACTAATTTTTTCAGCACTCACACACATGAATTATACATACATATATATAGACATAATTAGCCAACTTTTTTCCTTGGCATGTAAGACTTTTCAATGTGCTGTCATCATCCTTGAAGTTTCCAGCATTATCCAATTTGCATGAGGTAAAAGCCAATTTGGTTATAGCTTCTTTAGCTACACTTTTTGACTTTTGAAAAGTTGGTTTGTTTTTTAACAAGGCTTGGGTTTAAAATTTAAACTTCTCATATTTAGTTGTTTTATTTATGCATTTCATATAAAAATAGTAATGGGTTAAATTATTTTTTGGGGCCTAAATTAGCAACTACTCTCATATTAGGGCTTAAACTTATTTTTCCAAGTTAACCTATGAACTTGGCAATTTTCTTACATCGAGACATGAACTTTTTTGGGTCCAAGCTAATCCATGATATTTTTTTCAAAAACCCTAAAGTTTAGGCCATAACTTGGGAATATTTACCAAGTTTAGGCTTCAATATGGAAACAAGTGCCTAATTCAAGCTCCAATATGAGAATAATTACCAAATTCATGAACTAACCTAGACAAAAAGAAAGTTCAAGCCCCAATGTGAAAGTTGTTTCCAAGTTTAAGGTCCAAAATAGTGATTTAACCCAATAGTAAAAAGATGAAAACATCATTATATTAATAACCAGTACTTTATTAAAAACTAGTTTTTTAGTCATTTTCCTAACTGGGTTGGTATTAAGTTGACTCGTGACATCAACTCAGTCAAACACATTATACAGTCAACTCTCTCTACAACAACCTCACTTGTTTGCCAAGATTTTGCCCATTATAGAGAGGTGGCTATTATATACCTATAACAAAATTAATAAATGTATAGCAAGTGCTTCTATCATTACTTTTATGCATTTTTTTTTACATCCTTTCATTTGACTAATTATGAAGTTTATAAATCTATTAAGTTCAATTAATTAGTTTGAGTTATCAAAATTAATTAATTAATTAATCATGAGTTATTAAATTTAAGTATTCAATTTATAAATTTATGATATTCTAAATTCATAGAAGAATATGTAATTAGGGAACTTAATAGTTTATTGAATTGATATGTTCACCCATGGTAGATTATTTCATTTAATAAAATATTATTAATATTTTTTTCATGTGATATTTAAGCATTTTATTGAAATAATATTTTAACTAACATCATTTTTATTTAATAAATTATAATTAATAAATTTGCTTATATGAAATAACTATAATTTTACTCCTTTTTTAAAAAAAACTTCTACCGATAACATTTATTAAAGCTGGTCGTTCCATCCCACCTAAATGTGATTGGTTACAAGGGTCGATGCCTTAAAGGTACTTTAATTAGAAAAACAAATCAAAAATCCTAAAAAAAAACATAACCACAAAAACAACTGAAACAAAAAAACCAGCAGTAAAGAAACATCCCTTCGCATTTTGTAAAAATGAAACGACCTTTCAAATTCTTCCACCCCGCCTATCATCAATCATCAAATCGAGCTTTCGACCTTCCCACATCATCGAAAATGGCATCTGTCTTATTAAACCTAGTCTGCTCCTTTTAATTTTCTGTCGTCAGAGTCAAAAACTGAACAAATCCTCCAGCAGCAAGAAAACCCATCTCACCTCGCACCTTGCATGGATTCTCTATTCCTCTCCACCTCCGCTTCCACTACCCTTGGTGCCTCTATCCAAAACATGGGAGTCGTGTACCTTCTTCTTCTTCGGCGAACAAGTAGGCTACGTCATTCCCTTGGCGTGGTATGTATCTGAATTTCACTGATATAAAACTATTAACCCGTTCTTTAATCTCATTAATCAAAGAACTTACTGTCGATATGTCTTTCTCATCAGACCTTAGTTTTTTAATAACTGTTAGTGTATCCCCTTCAACGTTGATTTCTGGAAACACAAGCTCTTTCATAAATGTTACGACTTGCAGACATGCCCTGGCTTCTGCTACTGTTGGATCCGCCACATTTTCAAATGGGTATGTACATGCAGTCATTATTAATCCCTCACTATTACGAACTAAGGCCCAAACTGTCACATGCTTTGAGAATCAGTGAAATATTGCGTCAAAATTAACGTTTATTATGTCTCCTATTGGTGGCTCCCATCTAAAAATAACCGATTGTTGAATGGTTGACATCACCCTATTCAAATTCTCAAGTTTTTGAACATAAGCTTTCACAAAAGCTATCACCCCAAATGCATTTTGATGAGCCCTTTCATGGTAAATAATGTTGCGATTATGCCATACTACCCAAAAAATAATCCCCCACATTTTGCATTTGCCTAAACTGTTATTCACAAATTCTTGGGCTAACCACAACTTCCAATTGTTTGTTCTATTGGAGGATGAAAATGACATTTCTAGCTCCTGTAGAATTTGGTTTGTAATTGGCCACTCTTTGAACATGTGCTCGACTAAATCCTTAGCCATTCGACAAACAGGACAATAGCTCACCGCAACAATTCTCCTTGCTTGAAGATTACCAAGAGTAGGAAAATAATTATTAGTAATGTTCCAACATGTAAATTTGATTTTGTTAGCAACATCTAGGCTCCACAGTTTTTTGTAAAAAACCTTTAGCATTGTATTTTGATTTGTTGCATCATTTGCTGTTGTATTACTATTTTGTGCCATGAGCCACTTGTAGCCACTCATGGCCAAATAAACCCCAGCATTATCTCCTTGCCACACCAGCTCATCTGTTCGAGCAAACAGGAAGAGTAGAATTGACACAGTTCTATTCACCTGTTCACTTCCAAACAGCTTATTCAGCACATCCAATTTCCAAGTAGCCGAATTTGCATCAATCAAGTATGCCACTAATGTATAATTAATATCGATATCCTGACCCATTACCCTTCCCTATCCAGGTCTTGGCAGCCATGAATCATTCTAAATATTTATCACATCCCTACTGCCTACCCTCCACCCACAACCATTCTCTAAAAGCCTTCGAGCACCCCAAATGCTTTGCCATATATATAAAGGGTAAGACCTTAATCTTGAACTCATAAATCACCTGTCTGATAATATTTAGCTCTTATAACACAAGCAAACAAGTTATCTAGCTTCACCAATAGCCTCCATGTTTGTTTTGCTAATAATGCTATATTAAATTTACCTAAGTCCCAAAAGTCTAAGCCACTATTACATTTCAACATGCATAATAGTTTCCATTGGCATTAATGTATCCCCTTGTTTGTTCTACTATTGCACCACCAAAATTTACTCAAAATACCCTTTAACTTCCTACACAAAGTAATCAGCAATAGAAAACACTGCATAGCATATATTAGGATTTTTTGCAAATTTGATTTAATAAATACCTTATTTCCCCCTATCGACAGAAGTTGCACATTCCAACTCTCTATGTGCTTAAGAAACCTTTCTTTGAAAGTAACAAACGTTTCCTTCTTGCTTCTCTCAATAAGCGTCGGCAGACCTAAGTACTTTTCCGAATTACTGAAAGCCCGAACACCCAACACATCCCCAATTTACTCCTACAACATGCTATCATCATTCCTGCTAAAATAAACAAGTGACTTATCAATGTTAACTACTTGGCTAGAAACCCTTTCATACTCTAATAGATCACTTTCATTGCACTTGCGCCCTCTTCACTTACTTTACCAAAAAGAATACTATTATTAGCAAAAAGGAAATAAGTCACTATCAAACCCCATATTTCCACTCTTTCTCCCAGAATTGAACCCTCTTCTTTCACTAAATTAAGCAAGCTCGATACTGTTTCTGAACAGATGAGAAAAAAGTAAGAGCTTAAGGGATGCCCTTGTCTTAGTCCACGAGTAGGCCGAAAAAAATCCCCTCTAATCCTATTAAAAATAATCGAATATGACACCATTTTCACACACTTTATCATAAGCTCAATCCACCCCCTAATAAAGCCTATATGTTTTATCATTCTTTCCAAAAAAAACCCCACTCTACCCTATCATAGACCTTACTCATATCCAGCTTTAATGCAAACGATCCCCTCGAACCCCTTTGTTTCTTCTTGAAAGCATGCGACAACTTATTTGCTATAATCATATTGTCTGATATTTTCTTTCTAGGGACAAACGCCCCTTGAGCTTCATCAATACAGACATCCAGAACCTTTCTCAATCTATTATCTATTCTCTTGGCTACAATCTTGTAAAGAACATTACAAAATAGGCCTAAATTGTGACATTTCATTCGGAGTTCCTACTTTAGGTATAAGAACTATATTCGTATAATTTATAAAGTCAACATCCGTTACCCCATTTAGAACATCAATGCAATACCGAAATAACTCCTTACCAACAACATGCCAATATTTTTGGAAAAATAAAGTTGGGAACCCATCCATACTTGCTACCTTTAAAGGCGACATACCTTTAACTGCCTCTCACACCTCTTCTTCTTTAAAAGCCACTGCCAACTCTTCATTCAAGCTCTCTGAAATACTAGGTCGTACACCTGACAACGCGTAAGCATAGCTTCTTAACGAAGTGGCCATGAATAACTCTTTAAAATATTCGGTCACAATATCATCCATCTCCTCATCTTCTGTTACCCATACCTCACTCATATCTGTCAACCCTTTAACAGTATTCTTTCTCCTACGAGAAGATGCAGATCTGTGAAAGTAAGTCATGTTTTGATCTCCAAATTTGAGCCAGTTTGCTTTTGCTCGTTGTTCCTAGAACAATTCTTCTAGGTTTACTTCCATATTCAATGCAAGCTTGACTTTAGTTAACTCAATTAAACTACTCTCATCGGGGTGGACTAAATTCAACTCTTCTAACCAGAAATTTAACTCCGTAACATTTTGCTTCCTCTATCGATAATTCTCTTTCGCCTACCTACTTAATTCCTTTCATAATTTCACCAATTTTACCGACACACCCAATCTAGACAACTCCCAAAAATTCCTAATTTGTTCCCTACACATATCCTCAAGTACCCAATCAATACTGAATCAGAATCAATTTCGTTCTATTATCATCCAACTCTCATCATTCCCTACAGTATCAACCAACGCCGAACAATGATCAAAAAAGATATGAGTGAGATGCTTAACATTAAAACCTAGAAAAGGTCCCCACCAAGTCGAGTTTGCCACCCATTGATCCAACTATTCCCGAACATTATTTTCTTGTAGGCATCCACTTTCCCAGGAAAACCATTGACCTAAGAACCCCAAGTCACTTATATTACACTCCTCAAAAGCCATCCAAAACTTTATCATTATCTGTTCCTCCCTAAATTGTACCCTTTGCTTATTGAAAGAATACATGATATCACTAAAATCTCTCAAAACCAACTACGACAAAAAAGTATCCTTACCTAGCATTTTTAAAAGGTTTCATAATTCATCTATTCTCTCATATAGAGTCTTATAAAACCTAGTACACCTCCATTTGTCCGTCCCATCCCCTTCATCAATCTCAACATCAATATGCGAAACCGAGTAGCCTTTTAGTTGAATAATACACCCGTTATTCTAACCCAAACATAGTCCACCTCTAGAACCATCTGCATCAACCTTTATACCATTAAAAAACCCATATCTTTCTTTAATCTGCTTCATTCTCCTAGCAGTTAGCTTTATTTCAATTAGAAACAATATTTGAGGCTTTATCTATCTCAGTTTGTTCTTAAGACATCTAACTGTCCGTGGATGCCCTAATTCATGAACACTTGAACTAAATATTTTCATTGTTTTTGACCGACTGCTTGAAAACGGGCACCTATAATTCATTAGAAGCACCCAACTCCGACGAACCCACATTAACAAGACCATCTATATACCTTGCATGAGTACGTTGTCTCTTCTTTCCATCAACCACCTCTAAAGGGTTATCCTTCATGTTCGAACCTAGTTTCATACTCCCGTCCAAATTAGCCCCTTCAAACATCCCTCCCTGCCCATCTGAATTTGGGATTTGCATCTCTGCAAGTTCTTACCACCCCTCTTCCACCCAAATTTCCTCTCAGAGGGTCTCTCCCCGAAGTCTCCTCCCGTAACCATCTACTCACCGTCGTCGGCCCCCTTATTTATGTCTCCTTTAGCCAAATATCCCATCCAAACTCCACTACTTGTGTCTCAAGTGTTACCCTTATTAGACAAAAGCCTTCCCCATGACCAATCTCCTCACACAGAAAGCAAAACAATGTTAGCTTCTCATACTGAAAATAAGCATAAACCAAACGATTTTGATCCAACACAACTTTCTTCTTCCACTTCAATGGAATTCGAACATCTACTTTTTCACATATTCTCATAAACCGAATGATCCCCCTTGAGATCAAACTAGTGTCATACTCCAGAAAAGTACAGATGAAATTTCCAAACTAGTGCACCATACCCTCTGACATAAATCCCATTGATAAATTGTGGATCTGAACCCAATAAACTGAATAAATTAGAGGCACTTGTAAAGGGTCCTCCCCTTATTCCAACTTATGAAAAAATAATAAAATGTCTATTAAACGTCCAGGGCATGCCATCACTCATCCTTTTAGATCTATTTCATAATAAAATCGGAGCAAGTATCTCTTTTCCCCAATATCTGAAATAGTAGCTCCTTCCAGTGGATGCCATATATCTGCAAGCGTATTCCTCATTGAAGGGAAGTGCACCGCACTATCTCTTAAGACACTTCCCACCAAGCAAAGCTTGTAATCCTCTTCAATCACATCTACATTCCCTTACCACCGGAATGGTGCTTCTTCTTCCTCAGAAAGATTCAAGTTGGTCAGATCCTCGTCCATTTTACCCCTTGGCAAAAGAATCATTAGGTTCAAATAGCCCTTAGAAAAATTGTTAACCCTAGATAAACACCGAATAACGTGCTAACCAGCAGACAGAATCGTGCTATACCCTAATTGACTATGGGTTCCTTAATTAATTTACAATGAGTTTTTTTTCCAATAATTCTTAAATGCTATTGGAATAACTATAATTTTACTTAAACAATATGATGTTATAAAAAATTAATTTAATAAATAATTAACTATAATTGTTGCTTCTATAAAAACTTTTGTTATAGCGAAATGCTAATTCTATTAGAAAGAAGATTGAACCAGAGGCGAATCTAGGGGCCTGGCAGGGCCCCGACCCCCAATAAAAGAGAAAATTACTATTTAGGCCCTTAAAAAAATTTTAAAGTTTTAAATTAGTAAAAGTAAAATTGCACTTTAGCCCCCCTAAAATTATAAAAATTTGATTTAATCATTTAAAAATTATAAAATACAAACTATAAAAAATTAAAAATTCACTACCCCTACAAAAATTGTTCTAGCTTTTACCTTGCAGTGAATGTATATGTATGGATAAATTAGAGGATATTGTGAAGTATTTTTCTCTTTTGAGTGCTACTAAAAAATAGATATACTATCAAGTTTTTTCTACGACTCGGAAGAGAGCATAGGAGCACTTTTGAAGCCGCTAAAGGACGCAACCATTAGGCTCTATGTACATAGAGCACTCATGCCGTTGTTCGAACCCAAACCATTCTACCACTTAGACGAGAAATTTTAGGTTATGTCTTTGTGTTTTAGAAAATCATGAGAGTGAGGTTTGTGAAATTTTGTGTTTGAGTTGGTAAGGTGATTTTATTGAGATTTGGCTGCCTTTTTTTCGATATGGTTGTTTAGGAATTCCAGTAAAAAAAAATGGATGAATTGTTTACCATTAACTGCAAATTTCTTAGCTTTTTCTGCACCGTGTCATATAAATGATGAAATTGGCAATTAACTTGAATGAACTGTTTTTGAATCAGAATCGTAATTCATCTTGTGGACAACATAAAGAGGAGATATTCCATCAGCTGCATGAACTGGCAAAATCAGATCCCACCCTCACCTTTCAAAAAACTGATTTGCAGTCGCTGATACCTGAGACTGATCATTTTCAGGCAGCAAGTATGCAAACAAGTTGCAAGAATGATGCAGTTCCTGTTCCATGCCCTGCTTTAGAGGTTTGCATTTTCTTTTCCTCTCCTGTTAACTCGTATGTTGTTGTCTTCTCTTGATAAATGAAACATTCTATGGAACATTCTCAATATACAACATTGGGTCTTTTTTTTTATTATTTTTATTCGAGATCAATAGATGTTTGTTTATTGGTCTTTGTTGTCATTTAGGAGAGTTTAAGTTGACAATTAGATCAACAGAAAAGCATATTTATGGTCCCTTCTGTCTTTTATTTTATGTCTAAACATAAAGTACCCTATAGGTCCTTGTACCATAGAGCAGAGTGCATGTTAGTCACTTTTAAAATGAGCACAAAGGTCCTTGTAAGTTAGAAAAATAAGTGTTGTAATAGTTGAAAAAGCTATTGATTTTATGATGTGGTTTTAGTTTGAAATATGGCGTGGCATGTGGATTCTACTTATTGTAGCTTAACCTGAATATTCACATTTAGTAGATGAATGGGGCATGCATTCGGGTCAGATTAAGCTATAAAGGATCGGTGAACATGCTCTGCCACTTAAGATCCATCATATATTCAGGTTGAAGCCTGATATGGCTTGAAGTTTATGGTGATGATGGATTTCAGCATTTAATCTTCTGTGATAGTGAAAACAGAACAGCTAATCTAGTTTCTCTTGATGCAGACAAGTCCGTTACAGTGCTTGAAATTCAATGATAATGTTGAGATCACCAATCAAGCACTCCTATATACCGAGGAAAATGCTAGGGTTGCTAATACACATGTAGATTGTAGCAGGAATATAGATGTGAATGATGGCCCTGAAGACCAACAAATGAAACCTCAAACTGGTGTAGGAACCATATCAGCACTTCCAAAGGTTTCTGTCCATGAGTTAAATAGCCAGGAGAGAGAGACTGCAATCTCACGTTACAAGGAGAAAAAGAAAACAAGGAGGTATTTTTTGCTTCACTACGTTCCTTACCACTGATATCATTAACCTTTATTAGTAAGTAGCTGCGTTACTCGAAATTGGGTGTGAGTACCTGACATAGGTATTGAATATGCTTTTTGTCATGCATACTCATATCCAGAGTCTAGGAAACATAACCCAACACATACATTTTTATTGTATTTCATAAAGAAATGTTACATACACATAAAAACCTTACATATGATGAATGTGTTTGGTTGAGCAAAACACTGTTTATGTGAAAACATTACAGATATGATAAGCACGTAAGGTATGAATCAAGAAAAGCTCGAGCTGAAAGCAGGACAAGAATTAAAGGCCGTTTCGCAAAGGTAAAGCATTGAAAACCTTTGTGGTAAACTTGGGTTAGCTTTTTTGTTACTAGAAAATGTTTTTCCCTTCTGTAGTTGTTCTTCCTTAAGCCAAAGCTTTAGGGTATATACCAGGTTGGTTTTTTACTTGTAGAGTTTAGCTTTTGTACATGTTATTTTGATTTGTAGAACTTTATATATAAATACTTGAAAGCTGAAAATTCGAAAAATATATCATTGTATATCGCTGTGTGCCCTTGTTTGACTTTGTAAGCTGATAGATTGTGCAGGAAATTAAAAAAATAAAAAAAATAATTGAAATTACAATTTTTTGAGGATTTAGACATAAAATCTGGAAAAATAGTTTTTTATTTTTTTTTGGATGAGGGTATCCCAGAACGAATTCGAAATTCGATTTCAACTAAAATTATCACGGATCGAATTCAAAATTTGATTTCAACTAAAATTTTATGTGAATATAAATCTTTTATCATTATAGCAGGAGAAATTAATAGTTGATATGTAAAGAATTGGATTAGATCTCCTACAAACATCCAACAGTTGCATGGTATAATCTCATCAATCCGACAGTAGTAGTTGCTATAGGTTGGAGACACTAAAGGCATTAGTTCTAGGTACCTTGAGATTCATTCGATATTTCTTTACTCTACTCAAATTCAGTATTGTCCACCATCAGTAGTTTAAACCTTTAAACTATTATATTTTTTTATACTTTCTTCTTACGTATATTTTTTTTGGAAATACTAATGAATAAAATAAAAAAACAAAGAATAGGAATTTATTTGGATATGACACGTCCCTACTCAAAAACGTAATAATAATTTTTAATATATAAACCAATAAAAAGAGGGCAGGCAACAAAAAGTGATGATAAAAGCATCATTATTGTTATCAGCAATAGCAGTAGTATGTTGCAGAAATATACAAGCCTGTAATGACACCACCAACTTTGATCTTTATTATTTTAATAATAAAGGGGGGGTGGTTTCACTTTTAACAGAACTGTGAGCCCATCATTATAAGCACTGACGCCCATATCCTGGAGGCACTGTAACCTCAAAGAATTTGAACCTCTGCTTATTAATAATGGTGATGGTGATGAGCAGAGAGAATTTTGAAAGAGATGAAATCAGCAGTCAGCGGCAACAATCATAAGTAACAGAGAGAACATTAATGATGAAGCATGATCCCCCCATCCCTTCATAAATTACCCCCCAACGTGTGTGTGTGCCCCCATCATCATCATCTCTTCCTCTAATTGGCCCAATTCTACATACAGCCCCTCTAATATGTATTTACTTTAATTAAAATTAATCCTTCTAAATCTTTTTGTTTTTGCTGTATTTTCACTTGTCTCTAATTCAATCAAATAATTTGATGATTTAAATATAATATTTATCCAATATGCATATACTACATCGCCATATGTTGAATAAGAAATAATATTATTTAATTCGAATATTATTAAAATATATATAACTATTTTAATTTTACCAAAATAAAAAATATCAGACAATAATTAAATTTTAAATGAAAATATCAACGAAATTCTAACAAAAATATTGAAGGTTAATGAATACATCATTTTTTAAGGGTCGAAAATACTTAAGAACCTAAAGCTTTGATACAGAGTCAATGAGGTTAGTCAAGGGACCAAAACATAATTTGAGCATTGAGAGAACAGATAATAATTAAGATTTACTACCCCCAAAAAGATAATACAAATGGCATAAACATCCAACATTACGCATGGCAACTATGGGGAAGAAACAAATAAAATAAAATAAAAACTCTTGATTAATCCACAACTGGAGTTTCCATCTCTTTATTGATCATTGTGTTTCCGATGGCTCCGCCAGCCACTACTAAAACGAAAGGCGATGGAGCTCAAAACCATTTTACACCCTTCAATAAGGTCTGCAATTAGATTAAGCTAAGGGAATAATGAGTAACATAAAGGAGCATGTACCTGATGCATTGATTCTTGAGATTAAAAGAGTTTTTACTAACATGTTGCCTAATTCTCAAGAGAGCTCTGATGCAAAATCTTCGTCCATCGTCCAAACAAATGGAGGCATATCGAACCTCGGCCCGGCAACAGATCTATATATGTAGAGCTTATCGACCGGGTCACTTTCTGCTCTTGAATCTGGAGGTCCCTTCTCGTCCATAACTTCGATATTCAACCTGGGCATCTTTTGACCTAGCATCTTACATGCTCCGAGACTCACAGAGCAAGAAGACATCCAAAGGGATCGCATTGTCTCCAGCTTTGCAGCGTTCGCTAATAGAGCCTTGTCCCCGAAGGGGCAGTTCATAATCTCCAGTTTCCGGAGACTTTCACACCCAGAAAGCACATGATGAAGTGCCAAATCGCTTTCTCCTGCAAAAGCCACAGACAGCATCTCTAGCTTTTTCGCATGCATCCCGATATATTCAAATACACGATCTGTGAGGAGACCAGAGAGGGAAAGGCGTCTCAGATCCTTGCAGTGCTCAACAATGGCTCCAAAACCTACATCAAGTGGCTGAAGGGTCCGGTAGTCGGCTATTTTTGGATCAAGAAGACAAAGACGAAAACGAGTGAAGTTTGGACAGTTCTGAGCAATGGTGACTAAAGCTGCATTAGACATTTGACGGCAAAAGTACAAAACCGACTGTAGCTTAGGACAACCCGATGAAACGGCGACAAGGCCCTTTTCTGTCAAGGATACATTTGGCTCTTCCCCAAATGGATCAGATGGAAACACCCGCAATTCCTGTAAGTCCTTGCAACTAGATGCGAGCACTTCAAGTCCACTATCTTCGATGTAATCAAGTACCTGTGAGCACAACCAACCTAGCTTAAGAAAAATAACAGAAATAAAAGCAAGATAAAATTCAATTATCAGAACATGTTCCCAGCACGGTTTGAATCGGACCCATAGGCCACATAATGTTTTAATGTTTACAATACGGTCTTATCTCACGCCAGTCCTAATCTTTTTTCTATAGGTATAAATTCAAATGCATAATGATACCGTAATGGACTTACCAACATGCGTTGCAAACTCGGACATTGGCTTACAAGCTTGGTAAGATCGGGATTTTGTATGGGAGCGTAGCTTAAGTTCAATGATGTTAATCTAGAGCATACAGAGTAAATAACTGGAAGGTAAGCTGGGACTGCATCCCAAAACCCGGACAAGCACTTTAATTCCTTGCAATTACAAAAAGCTTCAGCCAAGTTCGAGTACACGTCTGACCGTAGCTCAGCTGCATAGGTGCCAGTGCCAAATTCAATCAGCTGCGGTGCACGGGATAAAAGGTTGGCAATCTTATCGAGGGGCACTTCACGGTTGAGCAAAAGCCTCCTCAAGTTGGGACATCTACCAACTAGGCGCTCCAAGGCCGAAAAACTAACGTCATCGGATCCTAAGCAGGAAATGTTGAGAGACACAAGGGATGTGTATGTGTCAGGAAAATGGTTGAGCCAATGCCCACTCAAATCATCAACTTCACTGTCTCTCAAGTCCAGCTCTCTCAGATTCCTGTATCACAAAACCAGATTTGATTCATATAAACAAGGAATTAAAAAAATCGACCAAACCAAATACAAAATCAAGAAGAAAGTTTCTTTTTTACAATTGAACTTACAAGAGAAGAAATTTGCATATTCTTTAAGCATCTAATTGCTCAAACCATACAAGAAAATAAAGTTCTAATCTAGGAACAAAAAACAAACAAATCCCAAGATGGAATTAAAATAACATACAAAGAAGGATAAAAAAAGGAAAAATTTTGAAAAAAGAAATACCATAAGAATCTGCAGTACCAACTTGGAAAATCAGTCCCTACATCCTCAATTTACAAAATATATTATTCATCGTTTATACAGCAAAAGCAAAGCCCACGTTTCCCAGAAATAACCGTTTAAAATCTGGAAAACAACCCCCGAAAAAGAATCTAGGTATAGAAAACAAGAACAAGGAATCCTAGGGGGAAAGGGGCATTTGAAGTGAACAAAACTCTACCCTTCTCAAAAATCACAAAGAAAACAGAAATGTAGCTAAAACCAAAAACAAAAATTGAATCTAACAAAGACCCAAGGTTCAATTCTTTGTCTAACTGAAAAGCAAAGTAAAAGCCAAACAAACGAAGTAAAAAAGAGTTTATCAAACTCACTTGCAGCTAGCAGCAATGGCAGCGAGCCCATCAGTTGAAAACCCTTCACAAGAAAAGAGCACCAACACTTGCAAATTCGTAAACGACTTAGCAACAAGCTCCAGGCTCTCGTCCGTGACAACCATTCGCTTAAGCCGGATCTCTTCGAGCCATGGATAGGCTCCAGCCATTTCCGATATCCATGGAAGTACGTACCCGCCCCAACCGTCCGGTACCAGATTGAAGTCCGCGAAGTGTGGCTTCCCTTTTAGCTCAATGGATCTGATATCCGGGAACCGTCTGATCACCATCGTAGGGCTGACGGCGTAACAGTTCCCCACGAATATCTTCCTCCGACACCACCGTTCGATCTCGTACCACGATTTGCACACCACCGACGCTGCGTTCCGGTCCTTGCCCGAATGTATGAACGAGAACACGTGCTCCAAAATCTCGTCGGGGAACGAATACGCCGTTTTCTTCTGCATTTTGAAAAATCGAGAAAGAGAAACAAAACACACACACACACGCGAAGAGAAATTAAGCCTTTTTGGATTAAAAATATACAAAAGAAGATACTCTTTTTTGCCTTTTGGTTTGCCGAAGATTGGGGTTTTCTTAAGCTTTAGAGTTCATTTTCAGATCTGAAACGCCATTAATGAAGCTTACAGTGAGAGCAGAGGTTAAGGAGCTATAAAGAGAGAGAAAGTGAAGTGATATGACAGATACAAGGTGAGAGAGGATAAGAATTTTTATTGATGTGTTGAGAAGGGTGGTTAGATTTTAACAATGGTTAAATATGTCATGTCAAATTAGGTCTAATTCTAGGTTTAGTCCCTTTAGTATGTTGAAATTTTGAAATTTATCTTTCTATGTATTTTTTTACATAACTTTGTACTTTATTAGTAAATCCAAATTCAAAACCTCAATTGTTACTTTATCTCTTAAAGGATTTAAACATTATTGATTGAATTTTTATGTGATATAAACTGTATGATCATATAATACAAAAAAAAAGTTCACGTTAGCACTTTAACAATATCAACAAACAATTTTATCGAATTTAAATACACTAATAACATTATAAAAGTCCCAGTAAGAAGCCAAGTGATAGGAAAAGATAGCCAATTAGGGTGATATTGTAAAAAATTTATAACAAATCATATCAAATTAAAAATAAAATAAAATGATTAAATGTCAAATTTTAGTCTTACCGGGGACTAAATCAGAATTATAGCGAAAGGAAAGATGAGGGTATCAATTTTTTGTGGGGATAACTAATGGACGTTTAAGATAGAGACACGTGGTGGGGGAGAGATGCGGGCCATATGATGGACGGTGTGAAGGGGAGATCTTATCCGTCGGCAACAAAGCGGAGCCGCAGAAAACGGGTGTATGGAAGAGCGTGTAGGGGCAGATGTTCAACGAGATTTTTGAGGAATATATCGGGAAGGAGATGGAACGACGAGATATTGATACGCGGAGGGCTGATAAAATGTGGTGATGTGTAGGGGAGAGTGGTGGTGCAATGAATCCCATGTTGCGCGTAGCACGGCTGGATCGGAGGGATCTCGATATGCGGGGACCACAATAAAAGGGATAAAATATTATTATAATAATAATGACAAAAAGTCGTAAACACTGTGATTGAGATTTCTCAATTTTGATTAATTCAAAATAAAAAATGATTAGAACTGAAATATCAAAACTTAAAAATTGGAGTCTCAATTTAGGGATGATTTAATTAAAAAGTAATGATGTTAATTATTAAAACACATAAGAAATATTAAAGTGCATTGTATTGTCTACCAGAGGCCATAATGAGGAGATGGATAATATTTTTGTTTCTATTTTGACTTCATGGGATATGGGATAATCATGCCCATTATTATTCACTTCTATATTTAGTCTTCAATTAAACTAAACAAACTCCTTATTACAAACAATAATGATTCATTCTTTTTTCGCCAATATTTGCTGAAGAGATAAAGAGTTGTGTTTTCATTTGCATACATTAACCAAATAATAAACACAGCATATATATATATATAATTTTGTGTAAATAAATGTTATAAACGTTGTTTTTTCTTTTTTTACATTAAATTAAACGTATTCCAACACCCCATATTTTAAAACAAAACAAAACCAAAAAAAAAAAAAACTCCTTATTGCTTTTCATATATTAATCATTGGTTAAGTTGAAGGCTCCTTATCTCACGTTTCCAAGTGACAAACATGTGTTTAAGTTGCTTGCAAAAGTTGGAATGTTACCTGATTTTAGGGTTACCAAATTAGGAACAGTGTGATTGAAGAGAGTCTGTGTTTATTGAATTCCTATTATTTTATTCCATATTTAATTTCTTTAAAATTGAATTTTTGAGAATATGAAAAACTATTTAATAAATAAAGCTAAACAAATTAACTATCTATTTTGTTAAATAAGAAAATTAAATATTTTTTTTATAAATGGTACAATAGTATTATTATGAGATTCAAAAGTTAGGCTGGATAGTTGGGTATTAGTCTTGTATTAGTGATTTGGTGTAATGGGTTGTCAAAAAGAGGATCAGCATTTTTCAAGATTTCACCACTGATTTAGCCTTGACTTCTTTGTATTCCTAACACTAATTAATTTTTTTTCTTCTACATTTAATTTTTGGTGCTAAATTGCAATCTTTTTCTGGGTTATTTTAGTTTTAGTGTTATTTTAAAAGGTCTATTTACAGCTCCAATCCCTTTATTGTTTAGATTTTTATAATTTAATCTTTTTAATTTTAATTTCAATATTTTCTTATTTAAGAATTTGGATAACATTGTTACTTGACTTGTATTAATTTTTAATATGCTTTATCAATTGAATTTTAATTTTCAAATTAAACCTTTAGATGTTAAAATGTCTTGTATTCCGGTTCAATGGAAATTCATTTATAGCATTACTAATTGGACCTAATTTTTAAACCATACAAATAAAAACACTAAATTCCTAGAATTAGAAGCATAAAGACTAGATTTCAATAATTATTAGAAACAATACCGTCTTTTTAATGAAAATCTAAAAGATGATAAATAAACAAAAGATATACATCATTGGGAGAAACTCGACCTCGCAAAATCATCAAGAGTATAGTCCCAACTTAGCTTCACCAAATACCATGTCATGTAATATCGGCTTGCACAATTCCTAGAATATGCAAAGAAGAGTTATTGCCAACACCCGTCAATCCTTCATCTCACCATACCTAATGACTCTCTGTTTAGCAATTTCACTTAATCCCTTCATGTCAACTCCAACAATATTCTTATATATCTGACAGTTGCACACTCCAACTTCTGCACTTATGAAATAGGGCACTTAATAATTAATGCCTACACCAAATTAACCCTCCTTTATAAATACCACTTTCCATCAATCTACTCAAACACTATGTTTAAATCTCTCTTTATAGTGGCTATTCACGTCACTTAAGTTGTGGACTATTATTATTTATCACAACACTTTATATAACTTAATTGTTATAATAAAGATGAGTTTCTAATGTTATTGGTGAATTCTACCATCAGATAATAAATTTATTGAAGAAGGGTGTACTGTAAAACAAATTCAAATTGGAGTACTGCGAATTATGGTACCATTTCTAAACTTTGAAAAATACACGAAAGCAGTAAATGTAGAATGAATTGTTATGTTAATTTAATTTGGAGTCCCCCCAAAAAGGCAGCATATCATGTTATGGTGACAGACTTTTGGAAAGTTCCTTACAAGTTTTGTTTACTAGATGACAAAATTTAGCTTCGGCATGCTTGAGGTTGGGGCATTTTCAATTGATTAAGTGGAAAAGGAAAGACATTCAATAATAATAACAATAATACACTGGCAGGCAGTCAAAATTTGCTGGAATTTCTGTGGTAATTTGTCTTATTGGGCAATTAGTAAGCATTGTCAATGTGTCTTATCTTATTTGATTGGACTTCCACGCATATGTTTTCTTTCCCTAACAACTTAAATTATCAATCAATCCGTTATGAGTTACTATTTCAACTTTGAATTTTTTTTATCACTTAATTTGGGGAAATAAATTATTTTAGAATGTTTTTTTATATGATTAATGTATTTTTAGTCATTTATATAATTTATTTTGAAAAAAAATCTACTTATTTGAAAAGATTTTATTTTTTATAAATTTTAAATCTAAATTTATACTATATTTTAAATTTTATGTCTAATTATTATAATACATATATAATAAATAAATTTTTTTCTTATATTATTACACTAATAAACGAACAACTTCCTTCCATCAATGTCATGTAGCTAAAGTTATGAGACTAACCTTAAAATAAATGTTTACGAAAACTCCATACTACCATATTCATTGTTTCATTTTAATTATCAACTCATAACATTTTACTCTTGTTTTTTCTCTTCAAATGTCGACTTAAGTAACAAAAAGCGTTTTGGAACATAAATTCTACTACTTTCCCAAAGCTTTGTTTGCCTTGCATATGTTTAGTCTAATGAGACCCGACCTACTTATCCCAAAATCAAAATTTGCCTAACGAGGCTTAACTTGCTCAACCCCAAACAAATGAAGTGGTGATGTCTTTCGAAAGAAATTATAATTTGTAGATTTTAAAGTTGTTATGAGATTTTTTATATTCTTTTGGGATAAGATTGTGAAGAGTTGTTTACTTAGCATTCATAGATTCTCTAACATATCTAATATTATTTTATGATGAAAGTTTTGTCTCTCGACTATGTCACATTTAAAAATAAGATAAATTTATAAAATGAGAGTGCTTCAGTGAATGGTTGAAAAAATTAAATAGTGTACCATCGTGTGAAACTATAGCTTAAATAAAATATGAGTGCAAATTGAATACCACTTGAACTAACTTTAATTGAGGGCTTTCGATTTTTTAAAGAAATATGAAAAATGTGCTCGCCAAAAGTCGATCCCTCAACACATTTGAATTGTCTCCAATAAAAGATTTTATCTCCCAACTATTTCGCCCCCAACAAAGTAGTGCTCCCACTTTGGATAATAATCGACAATTAATAAATTTTGAAATTGAAAATTAATATTGAAATGGTTGCCACCAAAACAGCCAACTTCCTCAATGAATTTGTATTTCTTGAATTGAAAGAAGTAGAATTGGGTCATAAATACAAATTGGCACAACTGTCAATTACATGGGACCATTAGTTGGTGAACCCTCACACCAAAATGTTGGCTTAGCTTATCTATTCCATATTTAAGATTATAAAGGTAGGTTTTCGAAATGAAAATAAAATAACAA
Source organism: Gossypium hirsutum (assembly GCF_007990345.1). NCBI lineage: Eukaryota > Viridiplantae > Streptophyta > Magnoliopsida > Malvales > Malvaceae > Gossypium > Gossypium hirsutum. The sequence continues at coordinate 93,146,929 of NC_053431.1, read as the reverse complement.
AAACTCACAACCACACACTCAAAAACAATATCTTGGACCAGAGATGTGTAAGGACAGAATGAGAGCAATTCAATCCTAAGTAAAAAAATGGTTAATGATTAGGGTACTAAATAAAAGGTGTTAACCATGGGCATGGGCTCTCTTAATTTTTTATTTTTAATTCAATGGTCAACCACGTTCGGTTTTCGAGAGTGAGATTTTCAGGATTGTATTTTTTTAAAATTATTTTTGTGTGTACGGAATTTGTCTTTGCCAGCTACTGAGGAAACTGTATACTATATTTTCTTTTCAATTTCATCAAGTACGTAAAATCCATTTTATTAACTCATAATTACTTCTTATAAAAACTAAAATTTTAATATTGGTTAAGATTTAAGAATGATTTTTAAAATAAATTCATCTTTTGATTTAGTGTACGTGTCAATTTTTTATTCATATCATTGAAATAAAAAAAAATGTTTTGTAATATCCTAAATAGACAAATCAAGCTCCTTAACAACACCCTTTAAATTTGAATGGGTTAATATATAATTTGGTCCTTGGATTTTTCCATTTATACTTAGTTGATCCCTAATTTTTTAAACTTACTTGATTCTTGAATTTATATTCTATCAACTAAGTTGGTACCTCCACACTAACACCGTTACTTGTGTTGATATGACATTGTTAGCCAATTCAATTGCGTCACGTGGCAACCTCTTAGAGTGCCACATAACAAATATAAATTAAAAATATATATATAAATTATGTTTGTCATGTGGTGCTCTGGAAGGCTGTCATATGATGCCATTAGATTGGCTAGAAATGTCATGTTAACACAAACTAATAATATTAGTATAGAGGAACCAACCTGATTGACGAAATACAATTTCAGAGATAGACAAATTCACTTAAATCAACATTTGAGTTAACATACAAACCAATCTTTTTAAATTCATCATTTAAGAATAAAATAAATCTAAATAATTAACAAAATATCTTTATTTAAATTAAATCACTATAACAAAGTATTAGATTATTTTTACATTTTAATATCTTATATAAATATTTAAAAAAAACAAATTATTGTGATAAATTGTGCAAGAACTAGGATACAACACAAAAACTTGGGAAAATAATTAAAATACTAAAAATCTTCAACATAATATATCAAAAATTAAAAATTCATACTTTTATCTATTTATAATAATAAAATTACAAGGGTGAGATCCACTTACAATTAGGTAGTTTTACACCATTTTATAATTTTTTTTATAATTAATATTTTAATAATTCAATCATTGAATTTATTAAAATATTTTTTTGTCATGCATTTAAATTTATTAATCGGTCTGATATCTTTATAATATTGAACTAAAATATTGTCTATATTAATAAATATATATTTAACGGTTGAAAGTTTTTTACATAAAACAAATAGTTAATTTTTTTTTAATTTGTACTCAACTTGACATGTATAATCTACATGAATGAAGTATAAAATATGATGGTTGAATTGTTAAAATATTAATTATATAAAAATTTACATAAAATATATAAAATCACTTAAATTTTACACCTGTATAAATAGATCTTTTTCCATATTATAATATTATAATATCTAAAATTTTAAAAAAATTATTTTCCTTTCTCCCTTCCTCTCTCCTTCTCATTCTTACCCCTACTTGCACCCAAAGGTCAAAATATTAAAAGGAAAAATAAAGGACAAATGGAGGATTCATGGGTGTGCACATCTAAAATACCACCTAGGTAACCTCTTTTTATATATGTTTATAGATATTAATTTATTTAATACTATTTGATTAAGTTTGTAACACCCTAAACCCGGCCTAGACGTTATGGCCGTATCCGACAATGTCACATGAGCGTGTTTTGGCAAACCTTTCAACACGTAAAAATCGTTCCAAATATTATCTGCTACTCAGTTCGAAAGAAACCATAAGTTTATTAATTGGCTTAAAAATATTTCTTAACTCGCTGAAGCTTTAAAATCCAAATACTACTTGTTACCGTATTGCTTACGAAAACTTTAGTTAAGTTTAAAAACATGCTTTAGCGTAGCAATTCATATTCCAAAATCACAGTTCAAAAGCCCAGATCAAAACTAAAAGTCTAAGTCCAAAATTACATCAAAATTCCTAAAAACAATGAATGAGTAATAGTAGAAAGTTCATAAACCAAAACATATGTGGTCTTGGTCACTGTCGAGTCCTCTGCTGCACCGATCCACCTACTGCTGGGGATTACTTGAACAGATAAAAAATAAAGGTTGAGTTTTTGCAAACTCAGTGGGTACATCCACCCCCCAAATCAGCATGCATAATCAAATAGCAGAATAAAATCATAATTCGGGCCTAAGCCCTTTATAGAATTAGATACAGTCTTAAGGCTTCAGCCCATCTTAGATGCAACATGCATATCAGATCAGAATATCATAAACATGCCCACCAACCCTGCACACCAACTCCGTCCAACCCAACACACCATGTGGGGATAAAATCGACCCACCCATCCCTACACACCAAATATGGGGATAAAATCAACCCATCTAACCCTACACACCATAGAATACCGTAATACGGCACATATCATAAAATAATGGGCTTACGAAGCCCTTCAGTTCTTCCTTCACTTCATCAATCCCACCCCAATGTAATGCATCATATGAGAATGGCATGTTATAATGTAGATTAATAGAAATGTACTCATAATCAGATCAGAACATGAATATATACATACATCACTATGTCATAACACAAAACAGGAGTCTAAGTATTTCTTACCGACCCTCTAACTGGTCATAGTCGTCTTGAATGACCCGTGCAATCTTTCAAAACATTTCAGAAAAATAGGCTCACATGCCCAGTGGCCTGCCCGTGTGGGCTCACACGACCATGTGGCCCGCGTGGCCCAAATTGGCTAGGTCGTGTGAATCACATGACCTGGCCCAAATCCCCACACGCTTGTGTGGTTCACCACTGTGGGCCCACAACCCCGTGTGGCCCACACGGCCCAACTGACCGAGCTAGTGTCTCGCACACAGCCTACCGGCCTTCACATAGCCGTGTCTAAAGTGCCCGTATCGCGTGCGCACGGCCTGGTTCGTCAACCACACGTCTGTGCGCTGTCATACGGCCTACCACATGGGTGACTACACGTCTGTGTGGTGTAGATAGAATGCTTTTCGGCTCTTTGTTGAATCTCATTTTCAGTGCGTTCAGAGTACACACCTGGTCTTCGATTACTGCAAAAACACTTCTGAGCCTCTCGAGACCGTTACCCAAAACAAATGCAGCACAGAATTAAATCGACAAAGAGTGATTCCCAACCTTTCAACTTCCTCCAACCGATACATATGCACACAATGTTGCGAAACAATAGGAAAACTAAATCGAAAACGAAACAGTAGGGGAAAGAGCAATAGATTTTCGGCAAAAGAGTAAAGAAAAGAAAGGGAAAAACAATAGAAGGAAGATGAACGGATTTCTCTGCAGAGGGAATTTGGAAGATTGATCACCCAAATCCCACTACCTACTCTATCTCAACCACCCACTACCTAGATTTCCAGTGAAACTCAAACTCTTAGCCACCTCACCAAGCAAAAATTATGTTTCTACGCTCACGCAGAGATTCGAACCCATGACCTTTAGCAATGTAACACTCAACTTAACCACCAGACCAGTAGGCCCATTCTGATAAGCTTTTACAAATTAATTCTTATAAGCCTATCAACCAAAGGTAAGGCTTTACTAAACTAAAAACCAAAATTTTTCCTAAGCAAAGGCTTGAACTTAAGACCTTACACACACACCCAGAACACTTAACCACTCAAGAAGATAGATATTTGTGTCAAATAATTGCGAAAACAAATTTATAAAATTTGGAGCGTTACAACTCTACCCCTCTTAAAGAAAATTTTGTCCTCGAAATTTACTTGATCAGAATAAGTGAGGATACTGATGTCGCATCAAATCTTCTAGCTCTCAAGTGACCTCTTCAGTACTATGATTCCGCAACATCACCTTCACTAGAGGGATAGATTTCCTATGCAGAACCTTAATGTCACGGTCGAGGATTTGAACCGGCTCCTCCTCAAAAGTTAGATCTGGTCTAACCTCAATCTCCTCAACATGCACAAGGTGTGTGAGATCAGAGCGATAGCGTCTCAACATTGAGACGTAGAATACATCATGTATGCGGTCTAACTCTAGAGGTAGCTCTAACTGATATGAAGCTTGCCCTACTCACTTCAGAATCCGGTACGACCCAATAAACTGAGGGCTCAGCTTGCCCTTGCGACCGAACCTCAGAACTTTCTTCTATGGCGAGACCTTAAGAAAAACTATGTCCCCCATAGAATACTTGATGTCCTTCCTCTTCAAATCAGCATAGGACTTCTATCTATTAGAAGCTGCTTTTAGACGATCTCGAATCAAGCAGACCTTATCCTCAGTCTCTGATACCAACTCTGGACCTAGAACACGTTGCTCATCCAGCTTAGTCCAGCATAAGAGAGTGTGACACTTACAACCGTACAGCGCCTCGTAAGGTGCCATCTGTATACTAGACTAATAGCTGTTATTGTAAGCAAACTCTGCAAGAGGCAAGTACTCCTCCCAACTGCCTCGGAAGTCAATCACACAACTCCTCAACATGTCCTCCAGTATCTGAATCACCCTCTCTGACTGGCCATTTGTCTAAGGATGGAAAGCAGTATTAAAGTCTAATCTTGATCCCAAAGCCTCATGAAGCTTCTGCTAGAATCGATACGTAAAACGAGGATCCCTATTAGAAATGATCGAGACAGGTACCCTATGTAGCCTCACAATCTCTGAAATGTATAGCTTGACCAACTTCTATAGGGAGAAGTCTGTCCTTACCAAAATGAAACGTGCAGTCTCGGTCAATTGGTCCACGATGACCCAAATATAATTCTTTTTAATGGGTGTTAGGGGCAACCCACTAACGAAGTCCATCGTTATTCGCTCCCATTTCCACATCGATATCTTAACCAGCTACAGTAAACCCGAAGGTAACTGATGCTCAGCCTTAACCTGTTGACAAGTCAAACAGCAAGCAACAAAGTAGGTAACCTCACGTTTCAACCCTGGCCACCAGTACAACTCTCAAAGATCTTGGTACATCTTGTTCCCACCGGGATGCATAGTATAAGGGCTACTATGCGCCTGCCTCAGAATCGAAAGTTTCAAATCTTCATTATTCGGTACATAAATCCGACCGTAAAAACATTCGCTGTTAACTCCAGAATCAGTCATAACACCATCTTCTACCTGACGAAAACGCAACTCCAAAGACTTATCCCCCTCCTGTTTATCTCTGATCTGATCAATTCATGTCGGTCTAACCTGAAGTTTCGCCAACAGACTCCCATCATCAAAAAGACTCAGTCGAGCGAACATCACTCTCAGATCGGTCATAGACCTATGACTTAATGCATCAACCACCACATTGGCCTTACCAGGATAGTACTCAATACTGCAGTCATAATTCTTAAGCAGTTCAACCCATCGATACTGCCTAAGGTTTAACTCCTTCTGAGTGAGGAGATACTTGAGGCTCTTGTAATTAGTGTAGATGGTACACTTATCACCGTACAGATAATGCCTCTAGATTTTAAGAGCAAAGACTACTACAGCCAATTCCAAATCATGCTTTGGATAATTAGCCTCATGAGCCTTGAGCTGACGAGACACATACGCAACAATCTTCCCGTCCTGCATCAAAACACAACCTAGGCCTATATGGGATGCATCACTGTAAACCACGAAGTCCTTTCCTGGCTCAGGCTGTATCAAAATAGGAGCTTGGGTCAGCACAATCTTAAGCTTATCAAAACTCTTATGCTATGCATCAGTCCACACGAAAGGAACTTCCTTACGAGGTAACTTAGTCATCAGTGCAGCAACCAAAGAGAACCTCTCTACGAAGCGACGATAATATCCTGCCAGCCCCAGAAAATTACGAATTTCTGACACATTCTTCGACTGTTTCCAACTCAACATAGCCTTAATCTTATGAGGATCCACACGAATCCCCTCAGCAGAAACTACATGACCCAAAAATGTCACTTCGCGAAGCCAAAATTCACACTTGCTAAACTTCGCATACAACTGTTTCTCGCGAAGAATCTGTAGAACCACTCTTAAATGCTCATTATGCTGATCCTCTGTCTTAGAAAATACCAAGATGTCATCAATGAAAACCACCACGAACTGATCTAAATAGGGCTGGAATACCCGGTTCATCAAGTCCATGAATGTCGCTGGTGCATTAGCCAACCCAAAGGGCACAACTAGGAACTCGTAATGTTCACAACGAGTCCTAAATACCGTTTTATCCACATCGGCCTCCTTTACCCTCAACTAATGATAACCTGATTGTAGATCGATCTTAAAGAACACTGATGCCCCCTGTACTAATCAAACAAGTCATCTATTCTCGGAAGTGGATATTTATTCTTAATCGTCAACTTGTTCAACTGATGGTAGTCGATACACATCCTTATCGTAGCGTCTTTCTTATTAACGAACAAAATAGGTGCTCTCCATGGAGACACACTGGGACGAATGAACCCATGATCCAACAACTCCTGAATTTGAGCCTTAAGTTCATCAGCTCTATCGGTGTCATTCGGTAAGAGGCGATAGATACCAGAGCTGTACCTGGAAACAACTTAATCCCAAATTCTACCTCACGATTCGGAGGTAATCCTGGTAGTTCCTTTGGGAAAACATCTGGAAAGTCTTTCACCATTTGAATATCCTTAACCGAAGAGCTCCAAGAATCAGTAACACTGATATAAGCCAAGTATGCCTCACACCCCTTCCTTACTAACTTCTCTACTACTAATGCAGATATTACATTAGTCAAATAATCTCGTCGTTCCACAATCACAACTATCTTAATATCCTCATTTCTTAAAACAATCCTCTTTGTAGCGCAATCTAAATTCACTCGATGTTTGACTAACCAGTCCATACCCAATATCAGGTCGAACTCCCCAAATGGAAGCTCCATCAGATCAACCAGAAATACAGTCCCTTGGACCTCTAACGGTACGTCTCTAAACAATTTATTAACTCCAACGGACTGCCCTAATAGACTAACCACTGTTATCTCACTAGAAGTGCTCTCACACGGTAACCCTAAGGTCTCATACACCATACTAGCTACGTAAGAATGTGTAGAGCCTATATCTATCAATACAAAGTAAGGTACATTAAAAATTAAGAATGTACCTGTGACGACGTCAGGAGCATCTCGGTCCTTACGACTACGTGCAGCATAAACCAATGTGGACTGCCTCACCTTAGTCATCCCAACACCTCTGCCCGGTGCTCTCTGTCCTCGGCCCATGTCATTACCACCCCTAGCCTGACCTCGGCCCCTTGGTGGCTGCTGAACTACCCTCGACGGCAGTGTAGTCTTAGTAGTCGGAGTTTGCATTTGATTAGTCTTCAATGGAAAGTCCTTAACACGGTGCTCCGTAGACCCACATCTAAGACAGGCTCCAGTAGACCTCCAACACTCGCCCGAATGGCATCTATTACAGAGCTGACAAACCGTCACCCTAGCCGATGCAAAAGTAAGCCCAACTCTCAGGGGCCCATCAAACTTGGCCTTTTCCATAGGCCTCAACCCCGAATTCGAAGGCTCTGCATCCCTATTAGCCTTCCCTTTTTCACGGTTTTAGCGCTCAACGCGTTTATCCTTCTCAGCAATCTTGGCCTTTTCGACTAACACAGCAAACTCACGCCCCCTCTACGGAGCTATCAAGACGCTCAAGTTATCTCTAAGGCCGTCCTCAAAATGGACACAACGCTCATTCTCTGTCACCACCATGCCTCGCGCATAATGGCTCAGCCTCAGAAATTCGGCCTCATACTAGGTCACTGAACGATCTCCCTGAGTAAGATTCAAGAACTCACGCCTCTTGGAGTCGATGTAATTGGCCCCCACATACTTGATTTGGAAAGCTATCTTAAACAAATCCTATGTCAGACTGTCAAACTGTGTGCCATCCCTAACCGTCAACCACTACTGATATGCTTCATCGCGTAACAATGAAATAGCCCCCTTGAGCTTCTGCTCAGCAGAGAAATCCAGATCGTCCATAATGCGCTCCGTAGCCTCCATCCAGTACTCGGCCACATTAGGAGCGACTCTAGCGATGTCTCTAAACACCTCAGCCCCATTGGACTGGAGTCGTTCCGTAACTGACCCACAGCCTCCAAAACCAGTATTAGGCCTAGCAACCCTCTCCAATATCTGTAGTATGGCTTGGAACAGTATGTCATCCCCAGCCGCACGATCTTGAGACTCAATCCCAGATCCAGTCTCAGTAACAGGGAACACTAGCGTCTCACTAGTGTCTAGATTTGGAATCGTATCAGATACGAAAGACTTAGCTCGAGCCTCTCTACGACCCTTAAAGACTCAGCTCGAGCCACTCTACGACCCCTACCATGGCCTCTAGTACCCCGTCCACGAGTACTACGTGCGCTCATCGCAATTTTGAATTAATCTATATTTACAATTTTATGCAAATTAATTTAGAGTTTCGATATTTGTTAAAAAATATTTTATGCAGTAAAGTTATCAGAATGTTCAGAGTCTATTATCGCAAACCGCAGTTTTACTATGGTTTTCAGTCTATACTACCTAGAGTGTTTCAATAAAGTATACTACCTACAGTAGTTTCATAGCATACATCAGCATTTCAAACAGATCCAAATAGTATATTCTAAGCATACTTCCAGAAAATTCTAAATAGGGTTTCAAAAACTTACAAGATCAGCGCCGGAGACTCGGTGTACCACAATTTGTCAAAAATATCTCATATCGTTTTGCAAATCATTTCTTACAAACCAAATTTAAAACCCAATCCACAGTCAAATTTTGTAACCTGGCTCTGATACCACTAAATGTAATACCCTAAACCTGGTCTAGACGTTATAGTCGTATCTGTCAATGTCACATGAGCGTGTTTTGGCAAACCTTTTAACACTTAAAAATCATTCCAAATATTATCTACTACTCAGTTCGAAAGAAACCATAGGTTTATTAATTGGCTTAAAAATATTTCTTAACTCGCGGAAGCTTTAAAATCCAAATACTATTTATTACCGTATTGCTTACGAAAACCTTAGTTAAGTTTAAAAACATGTTTTGGTGTAGCAATTCATATTCTAAAATCACAGTTCAAAAGCCCAGATCAAAACCAAAAGTCTAAGTCCAAAATTACATCAAAATTCCTAAAAATAATGAATGAGTAATAGTAGAAAGTTTAGAAACCAAAACATATGTGGTCGTGGTCACTGTCGAGTCCTTCGCTGCACCGATCCGCCTACTACTGGGGATTACCTGAACAGATAACAAATAAAGGGTGAGTTTTCACAAACTCAGTGCGTACATCCCTCCCAAATCAGCATGCATAATCAAATAGCAGAATACAATCATAATTCAGGCCTGAGCCCTTTACAGAATCAGATACAGTCTTAGGGCTTCAGCCCATCACAGATGCAACATGCATATCAGATCAGAATATCAGAAACATGCCCACTAACCTTGCACACCAACTCCGTCTAACCCAACACACCAAGTGAGGATAAAATCAACCTACCCATCTCTACACACTAAATATGGGGATATAATCAATCCATTCAACCCTACATACCATAGAATACCGTAATATGACACATATCATAAATACGCATCTTAGCTGCTAAATAATGGGCTTACGAAGCCCTTCAGTTCTTCATTCACTTCATTAATCCCACCCCCAATGCAATACATCATACAAGAATGGCATGTTATAATGCAGATTAACAAAAATGTACTCATAATCATATCAGAACATGAATATATACATACATCACTATATCATAACACAGAACAGGAGTCTAAGTATTTCTTATCGACCCTATAACAGGTCATAGTTGTCTTGGGCGACCCGTACAACTTTTTAGAACATTTGAGAAAAATGGGCTCACACGCCCATGTGGACTGCCCGTGTGGCCCGCACGGCCAAATTGGCATTAGCCGTATAGATCACACGACCTGGCCTAAATCCCCACACGCCCGTGTGGTTCACCACTGTGGGCCTACACACCGTGTGCCCCACACGTCCCAACTGACCGAGCTCGTGTCTTGCACACGGCCTACCAGCCTTCACACGACCGTGTCCATAGTTTCCATGTAGCATGCGCACGGCCTGGTCCGTCGACTACACACCCATGTGTTGTCACACGGCCTACCATACAGGCGTGATCACACGCTCGTGTGGCATCAACAGAATACTTTTCGGCTTTTCGTCGAATCTCATTTTCAGTGCGAGTACACACCTAGTCTTCGATTGCTGCAAAACCACTTTTGAGCTTCTCGAGACCGCTACCCAAAATGAATGCAACATCAAATTAAATCGACAACGAGTGATTCCTAGCCTTTCAACTTCCTCCGACCCGCACACGTGCACACAACATTGTGAAACAACAAGAAAACTAAATCGAAAACGAAACATTAGGGGAAAGAGCAATGGATTTTCGGTAAAAGAGTAAAAGAAAAAAAATGGGGAAAACAATGGAGGGAAGATGAACAGATTTCTTTACAGAGGGAATTTGGGAGACTGATCACCCAAATCCCACTACCCATTCTATTTCAACCATCCACTACCCAGATTTTTAATGAAACTCAAACTCTTAGCTACCTCACTGAGCAAAAATTATATTCCTACGCTCACGTAGAGATTCGAACCCATGACCTTTAGTAATCCAAAACTCAATTTAACCACCAGACCAGCAAGCCCATTCTGATAAACTTTTACAAATTAATTCTTATAAGCCTATCAACCAAAGATAAGGCTTTACTCAACTAAAAACCAAAATTTTTCCCAAGCAAAGGCTTGAACGTAGGACCTCACACACACGCCCAAAACATTTAACCACTTAAGAAGACAGATATTTGTGTCAAATAATTACGGAAACAAATTTATAAAATTCGGGGCGTTACAAATTTGGTGTGATCTATCAATTAAATTTTAACTCAAGTGAAACGTGAGTAAAGAATCACACTTTAAATTAAATTTGTTCATAGTTAAGCTACTCGTCTAAGCCCGAAGGCTCATCTAAAATATAAGAGAGTTTAGATTGAAGTAGAAGACCCCAACTCAACTCAACCCGTTTTGTATTTTTGTAATATATATTATTTTTATATATTATGTAATTTATATCACATGATATTAAATACATAAAATTACATTATTACGTAAACATTAAAATTTATGTTAAGTTGTTTAAATTTAAAATTAAAAATAAAGACATCTAAGATATTAAATCTTAAGTTAAAAAAATATGAACGGGTAGAAAAAGAACCTGGAATAGTCGTTTATAAAAATGGATGGATTTAGGTAATTTTTTTAATCCATATTTCGGGTTGGATCGGGTTTGAGAATGTAATAGCCCATTTTTCAGCGGTATCGGAAATGATAGTTTTAGAAACGCATTTTAGATGTTCGAGGGTTATTATAAAGGTCAATAAAAGTTTGGTCCCTTAATTTTGTCAAATTGATAGTTAATTATGGTATAATGACTAAATTGTCAAAGTTGTAAAAGTTAATCACTATGGATTTTTAATTAACCGAAGGTCAAACTAAGCTATTGGACCACTAATACATGGCCAAACAATGGTAGAGGCTAGATGTAATCCACCAAATTGGTTAATTATGCTTAGTGTTAATTAATTAAAGGTTAATTAAGTTAATTATGATTAATTAATTATTAATCAAAATATAAAAGTTTAAAAAAAATAGATGTCATCTTTTTTCTTCATCTCTTTCACCAAACTCAAGAAACAAAAGGGGGAATAGCTTTCGTAGGGTTTAACAATTGGTCCTTCAATTGTAAGTTAATTTTAAGTTTTTTTTGTAATTTTATGTTTTTGAAGTCGTGTGAACTTGATTTAGCTAGCCCATGTACCAATTTTCAAAATTTTTAAATTTTTTAAAAGTTTTCATTGATGAATGCTTGAAGAAATTGGTACTAAATTGATAAATTTTAAGCTTAGAAGTGAAAAAGGATTACTTTGTAAAGTATAATTGCTAGTTTTTGAACCTAGGGACTAATCTGTATAAATTTCTAAATTGATGTAATTTTTTTAATTATAGATAGTATAGAGACTTAGGAGGATGTAACTGAGACCAGTTTCAAAGTCAAAGCTCAAAATTGAAAGATATAGCAAATTCGATTTTAAGGACTAAATTGAATAAAATGTAAAAATTTAGGGGCATTTGAATAATGAAATTGAATTAATTTTTTATTATAATAGGATGATATAATATGGTTTAAATTGATAAAATTGAATTGAATTATTATATAAATCGAAAATTTAACCAAATCGAGGATAACCGAGGAAAAGGCAAAATTATCGATTAGTCTTTGCAATTCAACTTGTTTGTTGATTTAACCAGGTAAGTTCATATGGTATGAATTGTAATTAAATTTTATATATTTGAATTATGATTTGTGTGTGTTTGATCATAATTTGAATTGTTTGCAATTTGGTACAAAATGTGAGATATGAACTAAATAGTAAAAAAACGATAAATTGAATATGATGAATTACAATTTGAGATTCATTATTTAAATGAAATTCGTATGTAAATGTTTGATTTTAAAGATGGAGGACTAAATTGAAAAGAATTGGAAATAGTGAAATTCGACGAAATTATGAAATTGCTTTTGAATTGGGCTGAAATAGAATTTGCTATGTGATGAATTTATTATTTGAATAATAAATTGAATTGATAAGATGCAAATTGAACAAAATGATAATTCGATAAATTATTACTCTACTAATTATTTAAGCAGAGTCGGATATAGTTGGCATGTCATAGAATCAGAATGCTGCGTAAAACCATTGTTGTCAAGCAATTCGGGGCGGTAGATTTTATGCATTAAGTCATCATTGCTAAGCAAATCGGGGTGACAAATTGATTGAGTTGAGAAAATCATTGATGCTTGACATCTAGGGTGGTATTAAGTGTGGATATAGCGTCATCGTTGTTGGGCAACTTAGGGTGACGAATTCGTGTACCTGTTCAGAATGTGACAAATCAATCGATTCCATTCGGAAAATAATATGAAATTTGATATTGAAATAATTAAATTTTGATTGAATACGTGAATGGCATTGGAATGTTGATTATAAGTGAATTAGAATGTTATATGTTTCTAGTTACTTCGGCAACGAATGTGACATCTTGTAGTTCGAACCCAACAATCGGGTCGGGCAAATGATGTTACATTTAGTGGTATCAGACCTATGGTTTAGCCAATTTTAGGACTGGAATATAGCTCGTGTTGAATTTAGAAATACATGTCACACTAATCATGTCGATTGAATTGAATCATGTTGTATCTAGGGGTGAACGTGTAACGACCCTATAGTTAGTGGTGACGAAAAGTGTAGTTTCGGGACTCTATTTTTGTAAATCGAACTCGCAAATATTCTTATTAAATATTTACGGAGTTATATTAGAGGCAAACTAAATTTTGGATAAGTAATATTCATGAAATTAGGAGTTATTAAGGTACATGGACTAAATCACGTAAGTGCTAAAAGTTGAATTAAAGTTAAGAAAATGGACTAAAGTAGTAATTATACCATTAATTAAATGATGTTGGATGGTGGTGGGATAGTTGATGATGATAGTTGTCATAAAACAATTATTTAATTAAATTATTAAACTTATGTTATAATAATAATAATGCAATAAATTAAAACAAAATGAATGAAATATGAACGAAAGTGGAATGAAAGAGAATAAAGAGAGGGAAGGAGAGAACCAACGGCCTAAGGGGTTTGGAGTTCAAATCCAAAATTGGTTAGTGTAATTTAGACCTTTTATGTATCAACTCCCCAAAAGCATCAAACATTGCTAAATTGTACATTAACTGAATCACTTGCATGAACAACATTCAAATCATCATATACCAAATTAATTACCATTTTCAACTCATCAAGACTTTTATACAATTAACGATTACACCGTAACACTTATATACATGACACAATCCTTGACTCAGAATGATCATATAACTACTAATTCAGTGATAGTGTGAGCTTCAAGACAATCTGACTTGATGTGTTTTGCAAGGTGACGATCTACAAGGAAAAGGGAAAAAAATGGTAACCATATAGGATGCTTAATAAGGTCTTAGGTAGTAGAAAAACTTACCTTATCTTTTATCTAAATACAATAAGCTACCTTAACTCGGCATAGTTTGGCTAGATATGGAAAACCAAAATATCAACAAGGTGAGCATTAACTTATAATCAAATCATATGATTCCACAACTATTTAACAAGTCAATTCATGTCATTTTATATAACTAAACTAAAAAGCTCTGCAACACCCCTAACCCGTATCCAAACAGGGTTTGGATCATTACTGGAGTTTACAGTTCAATTACAGTCAATTCATGTCATTTACTATTAATTTCCAAATATCAATCACAATCAACCATAATGTCCCTCATATGGGTCCTCAAGGCCCTAATTACATATTAGAATCGAGTCTAGACTAAACCGAGATTATAGAAAAATTTTCACAAAATCTCAAAATTTTTCTTAGGCACAGGGGACACATGCCTGTGTGGCCAGGCCATGTGGCTCACACGACCAATGACACGCCCGTGTCCTAGGCTGTGTAGACATTCAATCTGAGGCACACGATTGTGTTCCAGCCCGGCCAGCCACACGTCTATGTGCTAGACCGTGTGGATAATTTAATTTTCAAAAATTAGGTGCATGGGTTACACAGCTAGGGCACACGCCCATATGTTGGGTCATGTCTCTCACATGGCTGAGACATACACCTGTGTGCTCAATTCTGAGCATTCTATTTCTCTAATTTTAATATGCAGAGGACACACGACCAAACCACACACCTATGCGCATAACTGTGTGTCACACACACCGTGTGTCCGCCCGTGTTGACAGAATAAGGCCATTTTCCAAGCCTTATTTCTCACCCTTTTTACCTTGCACCTACATCATTACTTCAATATGCTCACCACCAATTCAAGGCATATAAATCAATCTAATGATCAAGTTTTATGCATGACACATTTACTCACGCTTTCAAGTATCATATTTACATTAAAATTATATACATACTCAAGTGTAATTATATCTAAAATTACTAATCCATACATATTCACATACCAAGCATAATATAACTTCATGCATAATTATTTTAAATATGTTATCAATAGCCATTCCAATGGCTACATACAACCAAAACATTTACATACCCTCACTTGACACCATTAGTCTATACATGCCATTATACCAAAGTAAGTTTCTTATTTGTATCAAAACGAGCTGGAGGATAGTGTGATGATACTCTGACCGATCTCTAACCTTTACGAGCTTTCGAGTACTATAAAACAAAGAAAAATTAAATAGAGTAAGCATTCAATGCTTAGTAAGTTCGTATAACAGGGATTTAACTTACTACTTTTATTCATTTATAATAAGCATATAAAACAAGCATCCCATTCATTTTGGTCAATTGCCTAATCACGTGTACTCATCCAACATGTTAGTCATGTAAATAACATGAAATTTCAAGGGAATAAAGATGAGCTCATCATGCTACAAATTTACAAATATTTCAAGAACATTCAAGATATAATTCATTTAAAACTCATAGTTTCTTATATCAGAAATTTTATCCGTTGAATAATTGAAATGTCGATGGATATCCAGGTAGTATACTCGAGGTATATAAATCAATAATCTGTCAACTCATGTTCAGGGGTACCAATAAGGACATATAATCAAGAAGCACACTCTCGAGCCATATATCAGGATGCTCATATGAGCCATGTAACAGGACGCTTATTCGAGCTAAACAAGAAACTCATAAGAGTTTAGAACATGAGGCTCATTGAGCTTAACAGGTAACTCTGAAGAGTTATTATCAGGGAGCTCTGGATAGCATAACAGGGAGTTCAAGCGAGCCATGTCAAAAAGCTCATAAGAGCCTATATCAAGACGCTCACGGAGAGTTGCATTTGTGTCCGCAATAAATGCTGAACCACAACCGATTAAATCATGTAACAGGATGCTCACACAGAGTTGCGGTAATGCGCAACACATGCAGGATCACTACCGATCAGGTGCTCGTAGGAACTATATAACAGGACACTTGAGAGGGCTTATAATAGGATTGCTCGTCCGAGCTATATTCTGTCCGCTACATATGCAGGACTATAATCAATACGGGAAAATACTGTATCCATCACATTTCAT
Source organism: Gossypium hirsutum (assembly GCF_007990345.1). Lineage (NCBI taxonomy): Eukaryota > Viridiplantae > Streptophyta > Magnoliopsida > Malvales > Malvaceae > Gossypium > Gossypium hirsutum. The sequence continues at coordinate 93,130,594 of NC_053431.1, read as the reverse complement.
TATTCAAACGGAACTTATCATTTATCGAGCAATATCAGGCATGTGATTAATTTCATACATTAAACATTTATGCAATTCACACAATACAACATTCAATTCAAACATATTAATATACATAATTAAGTTACACGAACTTACCTCGTTACTTGTTCGTAGAGAAATCTACTAATCCAACGCTTTTTCTTTTCCTCGAGTTAACTTCGTATTTGAGTTTTTCGGATCTATATCAATGAGTTTAACATCAATTTAATCCATTTTATACTCAATTGAACTCAATTCACTTCTTAGGCAAAATTACTATTTTGCCGCTATACTTTTCATAAATGACAATTTTGTCTCTAGGCTCGGAAAATAAAATTCATGCAATTTAATCCTTATTCCAAACCTAATTGATTTTTACATGTCTTAATAATAGCCCATGAATTTCACAAAAATCAAAATTTTTCCATGGGTTTTACAATTTTTCAATTTAGTCCCTAAATCACAATTTCATAAAAATTCTCTTTGTAAAAGTTGTTTATCTATTAACAACCTTTCATTTTCTACCATAAATTTCAAAATTTCAGCATTTGCATCCATGGAAAAATTTCTATACTTCGATATCTTTACAAATTAATCCTCAAAATAGATAGATTAAGCTATTTTGATCTCAAAAATATAAAAATGACTAAAAACAGGACTAGATTACTTACCCAATTAAGCCAAGAAAGCTTGCTTTTTTTTCTTAGGGTTTCCATGTATTTTTGGAGAAGAAGATGATAATAATAATATGATATTTCTATTTAATTATTATATCATCCTTTATTTTTCCTACTTTCCAATTTAGTCCTTTTCTTTTTCTAATTTTCCATGGATGATTCACCAAAAATATCTACTAACTTTTCTTAATGGTCTAATTACCATATAAGAACCTCAAATTTTGAATTCCATAGCTATTTGATACTTATAGCTACTAGAATTTAACTTTTGCATTTTATGCAATTTGGTTATTTCCACAATTAAACATGAAATTGGTAAAATTTTCTTAATGAAATTTTCAAATGTCATTTCAATTATAATGCAATTCATGTACTAATATTAAAATAAATTTTCTTTCTGACTCGAATTTGTGGTCCCGAAACCACTGTTCCGATTTCACTGAAAATAGGTTGTTACAAGCTCATTTAATCAAAAGATAATCTAACCAGATACATATCAAAGACATTATACTCCATTCAATATTCTTCCTTTTGAACATCAAGTTCATTTCGTCCCATTTCAATTTCTTATTTTCACATTAATCGTTTTGCCCAATGAACCCTAGTAAACGAACTCGAATATATAGGTATCTACACCACACCAATTACTTTTCTGAACTGAATATATTCATGTCAGGTTACCCATCTGGGCTAAACCTTTATAACGACACATCAGGTTACTTGTCCGAGCTAAACTTGTGTCATATATATTTGAGAATCCGCAAAAAAATGATTGATCTTGGTAACATTTGTAATCAATCTTGTACCAGAGTGGACAAGACCATATTGACATGTCAATCATGTCGTAACATTTACTAAGTTTACATAGGCATCTTTTACACATATAAACATCACTTTTCAATTTAGTCTAATTCTAGCCCGATCGTAACAATTTACAACTACACACACATATATACCATTCAAATATACAACAACCTAAGTAAATAAATACTACATGAACTTACCTGATCAAGACACTAAACAAGTTGATTCTTCAATGACTAATAAACAATTTTTCTTTTTCCTTGATTACCTCCGTTTTGATTCAATTCTTGATCAAATACAATTATTCCATGTAATCCATCAATATTAAACATCTTCATATTATGCCATGACATGAATGAATCTATATACTCTCATTTTTATCCCCTAAAATTTTACATTTTATTTAATTTAGTCCCTAAATTCGGAGTAGCCATAACTTTTAAGTTTTAGTCTCATTTTAAAATCCAACTTCAATTATATACAGTAGGGACTCTATACTCTCTATTTATACTAAAAAATTATAATAATTTTACATTTTATTCACTTTAGTCCCTTTATGAAAAACTAGCAATGAAATATTACAATTTAGTCATTTTTATAATCTAAACTTAAAATCTGTCAATTTAACACCAAATTCTTCAAGAAATCAATAATGACAACTTTCAAAAACTTTAACATTTTTATAAATTGGTACATGGGCTAGTTGAATCAAGCTCCCATGACCTCAAAAACATAAAATTTACAAGAAAATGACTTGAATTTACCTACAATTTGATGGTTGAATGTCTTGAAGTTTCTTAGGAATTTTCTTCAAGTTTTGGCTATGGTGGACAGTTGGGAATGAAGAAAATGACAAAAATTCCACTTAATTTGGTTTTTATACCTTAATAAACCATTAGTTAATCTAGTTTAATTTTTTTAACCATGGATTAATTAGTAAAAATCAATACTTAATTACAATTAGCAGGGTATTCCACCATCTTCCACTTTATTATGTTATAAAATAGTTTAATTACCACTTTGAACCTTTCGTTAATTGCAATTTAAGTCTCTAAGTCTTTGGTCAATTAAAAACCTATAGCGATTGAACTTTTACAATTTAATCTCTGTACTTAAATTAACTATTTAATTGACAAAATTGATTGACCAAATATTAATATTCTTTTATAACAATTTCACAAATGATCATATTTAATACTTACGGACCCGATTTACAGAAATGGAGTTCTGAAACCGCACTTTCTAGTACCACTAAAAATTAGGCTGTTACAAGTTACAAGTAGAAATAATACACATTTTAATTAAAAAATTCAAAACGAATCATTATAAAGCTCGTTTAAATCAATAATTAGAATAATTTAAAACTTAAATTAAAATAAAATTTGATAAAATTCACACGCTATAAGACTTTAAACTAGAATAAAATCTAAAAAGAGAATTCACACATGATTTACATAAAGTGGGACTCAAATATGGACTCTCACAAATTTTAAAGTCAAACCTTGTCATTAAGCTAAAGTCTACAACATTTTAAATTAATTACTAGGTTTGCAACTTTATCCACCTCAGTCCTTAAATTGTTCTTTCAGCTACATTAATTTTTGAACTTGATGGCTTTTCCCAATTTAATTTATAAACTTGATTCAATTAAAACATAATGATGCAAAACTTTCAGATTGTCCTACGTCACCACTTTAATTTTAAAAAATAAAAAACCTATAATATCTTTATAAATTTTTAATATTTATTGGTTTTTTTTTAGAATTCATATAAAATTTTTAAATGTTTAGGTGATGACATGGCTCAATCTCGAAGTGTCATGTCATTATATCTTAAGGAAATTGAAGTTCAAGGACCAAATTGAGAATATTTTTCAAGTTACGGGACTAATATGGACAAAAAAGTTCTAAGATCACTTTGAAAAAAGTTGTTGAAGTTTAGAGACTAATTTTTGTTCACCTTATCAAATACATGGAATTTTCTTAAAAATCAAGTGAATTTGTATAGAACAAATATAGATTAATTACACAAATGTCTCTAAGTTATGATCTAAACCCTAAATTAGTTTTTAAATTTTAATTTATTTTCATCGAATCTTAAAGTATTAGTATCATATCAATTAAATTATTTTGTTAGCCTAGCCGTCATCTTTGGGATTAATGCTAGCTCGAATATGATATAGAGTATATTTAAAACATGTGGACAAATTGTAAACATGTTTATACCTATCACTCAAATAGCTTGGATCAAGTATGGTAAAAAAGTTGTCATCCTAAATTTCAATGACATCGTTCATGCAGCATGTACACATAACTTATTTTAATTAAGCTTCATATCAATTTTTAGTTGGTTTTTAACTCTCATGTTGATGTTAAGCAAATGGAAGTATGTGATTAATACAATATTGATACTTTGAATACTCAATTAAAATGTTTTTAAGTTTAAAGTTTGATTTCAAATTCAAGTAATAGCTCAAAGATGTTTAATGTAATTAACATAACCAACTATATATAGTCAACCCTCTCTATTATGGCTTTATCTGTCTACTAAGATTTTGTCTGTTATAGAGAAGCGGTTGTTATACACCTATAACAACATGCTGTTATGGATAGACAATTATCGTAAACATACAAAAGAATTCATATTGTGAATTTTCATCAAATAAAGAAAGTAGAAATTATGTTAAAAAGAAAGGAAAATGAAAATCAAATCAACAAAGTTAAAAGACATATAGAAAGTGAACACATTATTACTTTTATACATATTTTATTTTACATTCTTTCACATGATTAATTATGGAGTTTATAAATCTAACAAGTTCAATTAATCGGTACAAGTTATGAAATTAAATTAATTAATTCATTGCGAGTTATTAAATTTAAGTAATCAATTTATAAGTTTATGATGATCCAAATTCATGGTAGAATATTTAATTAGGGAACTTAATAATTTATTGAATTGATGTCTTTAATTCCACTCATTGAATGATTTTTATTTAATAAAATATAATTAATAGATTTTTCTTGTGAAATTTAATTATTTTATTGAAATAATATTTTAATTAAGATATTTTTATTTAATAAGTTATAATTAATAGATTTGCCTAGGTGAAATAACTAAAATTTCACTTAAAAATTTCGACAATATGTTGTTACATAGAACTAATTTAACAAAAAAATGTACTTTATAACTATGGTTGTTGTTGTTATAAGTGAAAAGTTGTTATGGGGGATTAAAATAAAACATAAAAAATCAGTTCTACTAGTAACTTGGTTATTATAGCGAAATGGTGTTATAGCCGGTAACTATTATAGATAGGGCTGACTGTATATCTAACGTTCATTATTGATTTTTTTAAGTTATAAGCAAAACTAAACCCAAAGTTACTAAACTATTAATAAGTTTATGTTTTGGACACTTATTTCAAAAAAATTACAAATGGTCACTGAACTATTTGAAAGTTTTCATTTAAGTGACTAGGCTATTAAAATTGTTTTGGTATGATCTTCTCTTTCGCATCGCCTGCACTAATTGAAAACTTTCCTTCATCTTCTTTTTTACAAATTAGTTCTTTTCATGAAACAACTTTAAATGTCATGAATTTACGAATTAAAATCTAAATAGCTTTCTTCTCCAATCTCCAATGCTAACTATCAGATCGACTTGGATCTAAAGTATTTTCTTCTACTCATTGATGGTATTGATCCATTGTATTGATCGTCAAATTGCCACTTAGAGCTCACTAGCTAAACTTTATTTATAACAAAAAAAAAAGAAAAAAGAAACTTTAACAGTCTAGTGACTTAAATAGAAACTTTCGAACAGTTTAGTGACTTAAATGAAAACTTTTGAATAATTCAGTAACCATTTTGTAACTTTTTAAAGTTGAATTACCAAAATATAAATTTATTAATAATTTAGGATTCGTTTGTTTACATGTAAAATGTTTTATGGAAAACGTTTTCTGCATTTTCCTGTGCTTGTTTCATAGAAAACAACTTGATCAACGAAAAATGACTTACAATTCAACATAAAATAAGTCTTTTTTCCTATAAAATGACTTACCCTTTTGAAAAGCGAAAGTCATTTTCTGAAAAAGAGCTCCCATGTAGGTAATTTTATTTTTATATAAAAATTAACTTAAATCAAACTTACTATTATTATATTGATAATAAATTTTATTTTTATTTTTAAAAATATTAAAAATATTAATATAAAATATTATATTTTCAATATTATTCAAAATACATATTTAATTATTTATATTTAGTCATTTAGTAAATTATTAATATAATTAATATAATTTATTATTTTAATAAATTATTTAATATTTTAATTTTATTTTAATAATAAATTTTAAAAATAATAATTTGAAATAATATTCTTCACATATTATTGAAAATATTCAATATTAATATTTTAATAATAAATGTTTTGTATAAAGGTTAAAATATGTCATAAGTGTATATACTCTTCATAAATTTGCAATTTAGTCTTTGTACTTTCATTTTTAAGAATTTAATCCCTCTACTTTTCATATTTGAAAATCAAGTACAATTATTGACATTGTTAAATTTTTTTGTCAATTTTGTTAATGTCACATTTTTAAATAAAAAATACTCACTTGGTAGTCGTGTAACTAAAAAATAACATTATAATGAACCTGAATTTAACAAAATATTTTTAATATATGCAAAAACAATATAAAATATAAATTTATAGATATAAAATAAACTCAATTAAACAATGAAAATATAAGAAAATATCAAATGTATGTCTGTTCATTGAAAACAACTTTTATGAAATATTTTTAAGAAATCTGTCAAATAACAGAAAATATTTTATACATATTCATCCAAACACTAAAAAATATTAATTTTTCCAAGAAAGTAAAAAAATTTCCAAAAATCATTTTCAGAAGTCATTTTTGGTGAAAAAGTAGAATTAAAAACAAAATACAAAAACTAGACCAACTCCTCTAACGGAAAGGTCGCAAACAAACATAACTTATAATCTCTATATTGGACCAATTTGATCAAATGGTCTGTTTCCTGATTATCCTCTTTAGAAATGTGCTTAATGTCCCATTGTTTAAAACGCAACAATATCTGATGAATTCTTCAAACCAATGTAGAGTTGGACCCTTCAATAGATCCCTCTTAAATAGCTATAACTGCTTCAAGACAGTCAAATTGAATCAATACACTGTCATATCCTCGCTCCATAATCAAAGAAGATAGACCTTCCAGAATACCCTACTACTGAGCGTAAAAAAACAAAACAATTCCCCAAATATTTATTGTATCCAAGAATCCTCTCTCCGTCTCGATCACGTACCGAATCCGGCTTCCTCTAGAACGGAACCATCTGTACTCAAAAGGACATAATCATTAGTTAAAAATAGAGGTGGGACCTTACCGTGTGAGTCGTTTGTCTTGCCCCCTTTAGTAGAAACGTATTGCTTTGCCTAGCTATATGACAACTTGATAATTTTACTACCGTTCAATGAAATACCTTAAAAAAAATGAAAAGATTGTGATTTTTCTACAAACGCTAAGCGATGATCCCAAACAGACATTATCAATCAACATTTCCCAAATGCCAACTCTGTTGATTTTGTAAATTTAAAACAAGCGATGATTTCCTTTATAAAACCTAAGAAATTATTCCAATGGAATTATTTATCCCAACACAATCTTTAAAGACATTGGATATAATTTACCTAAAAGCTCAAAATTCCCGAACATTCCATTTACCGTTAAGTCAAGGCCTCAATTCGCTTTTGACATCAAAATGGGAAAGTTTACGAATTTTATATGATATATATCCGACCGTTATGGAAATAGATTTTTTCTTCATAAGCGCAACAATTGGGCTGGCCCGTTGAGTCCCGAGTTCCTGACTCAGTGAAACGAAAGCAACCAATAAAGAGACAAAAGAGAAACGCTCTCGCCCATTTTCCTACAACCGTAAAACCCCTCCTTTCCTTGCTATTATTTCTAAAATTCCAAACAGAGATTTCTTTCCATATTAAATCTTTTTTGTATTTGGCCAGTTTGATTGTTGAAAATTTTATTACTAATCGTTTAATCATTTCGGGATGTGCAAGGTGGAAGCTTCACAGCGGCGGCGGTGGTGGTTTCATAGTCATCATGACGGCTTAAGCCGCTCTCCATGGCTTCATTCCACTCTTTCCGGTAAAACCCTTATCACTTTTTTTAGTTTTTTCATTAGGTTAATTTATAGGTATATAGTCACTCTAGAATTTGTTATTTAACTTAGTAATTATTTCAACGATTTCATTTCCAACAAAAATAATAAAAAAGTTATTTAAAAGGTTTTTTTTAAATAATCTGAATAAGCATTTAATCTTTAATAATTATTTGCGGATTAACTACTGGCATTATACATTAATGTTACATTAATGTTTGAATCGGATTGAACTAGTTGGATCGTGAACTGGTCATGGTATTAGTTTAGAGAAAGGCTTTGATCGGGTTGACTTGGAGATTGGTACGGACCGATTGAATTGAGCAAAATCAAATTTTTTAATATTTTTTAATCGAATTGAACCAAACAGATTGACAATCAACGACCTGATTGGTTCAACCATCAGTCCGATTTAAAAAAAAAAGGGTTACATTTAACTTTTTGTAGTCTATTTTGATATTAGAATTTTGATTATTAAATTTGAATTTAGTTAATATATTTGATTTGATAATGTGATATAATTTTAAATTGTCATGTTATTAATTTTTTATGTATTCCAAATTAAGGGACTAAAATGGACTCATTCTAGTACTAAGTAGACAAACAAAAAAAATCCAAATAGTGAAGTGAGCCCAATTATCAAATTTAAAGTCTAAAACAAAAAAGAAAATTACAACATGGACCACTTTAATTGGTTTATATGTGAATGGCAGAGTTGGATAAGAAGACAAAGGCAATGCTAAAATTGATCGACGAAGATGCAGATTCCTTTGCCCAACGTGCCGAAATGTACTGCAAGAAACGGCCCGAGCTGATTAGCTTGGTGGAAGATCTCTACCGAACTCACCGTTCGCTTGCCGAGCGGTACGATCGAGCCAAGTTCAGCCACGGAACTCATGTCGTAACAACATTAGGAGCATCATTTCGTTCCATGAAGCACATATCGGATAAAGCCTATGATAGTTGCTCCGATACTATGGATTCTGAAGACTATGCCGAATCCGAAATTGATGACGCTGAAAGCCAACATAAATACAATATGAATATAATAAATGAAGAAGTAGCGATGAAGTTAAGGGAAGAAGTGGAGAGATTGAAAGAAGATAACAAGAAAGTGAAGGCTCAATTATTGGGGAAAGATGAAGAAAAGAGACAAGTGATTAGGGAATTGAGTTTGGCCATTAAAGTGCTCAAGGATGAGAATATGGAGCTTAAAAAACTTAAGGAATCCCCAATGAAATGGGAATTCAGCAAATTAAAGGAATTTTTGGGATGTTGTTTAGTGGTTCCCTGAAGTGAGTCTCATGTTACAGTTACTGTTGTTGATAGTTTTTAGTTTAGGTCACATTTCTTCATTTATATATATACATTCAGTATATATCATTTTAATAGGGTGAAATTTGTAATACCACTAATTATATTTATCTTAATATCTTTGGATTATGGCTTAGATTAAAAATTTTAATGAATAAAAAATTTAAAAAATATATATGATAGGCTTAAAATGAGCTTGAATTAACCATTTTTAAATATGGCTGAACTTAAATATAATTTTAGATTCATGTTTCAAGTCAAATTAGAGTTAAACAAATATAAAATATGTTAATATGACATTAATGTTCTGCTCAAATTGTGAACAACTCCACTTTAAACTCTTACTTTTAATTGTATAATAACAACCAAAACTTAATAGCAATTATAATATATATTATTAATTTTTTCAATATAAAATGAAAAGACTTGTAGAGATAATATCATATGTGTACTTTCATAAAATGTCTAATGTGATATTTGTATTTTAAAAATGTTTAATATAGTAATTGAACTATCAATATGTATTTTATTGTGGTATCTATATTTTCATAAAATATCCAATGCGATATTTAAACTATTAATATGTGTTTTATTATAGTGTTTGGTGTTAACACCATCAATGAGTCTAGCCTTGATAATTTGGAAAAAAGAGAATTTACATGTGGAATTTTCGTTAACTAATTTAGTAATTTACCAACGGTGTTAACATTAAGTACCACAATAAAATAATATTAATAGTTCAAATATTACATTAAATATTTTAAAAAAAATTCAAGCTTCTTTTTATTTTTATTTTTTACTATAAAAGGGAATATAGTAACATCGTGTACGGCTACGATTTGCACAAAATCCAATCGGAGATCACCTGTGGAGTGGAGACATCGAAAGCCTTTGACTGCGCAAAACTGCTAACAAGGATTGTTTCAGAATCCAAACAGGTCTCTCTCTTTACTCTTTTTTCTCCTCATTAGTTAAAATTTATTCTTTTTCTGCGTAATTTCCATTTTTCCTGATTAAATTTACATATACGATGAAGAAGAATTTACCTTAATTTTTTTTAATAAACAAAAAAGATAGTCTATTCCATGTTTTCTTTCTTTTTCCTTTTCATTGAAGTTTGTTCACTGGGCTAGACCGGCTCTACACATTCCCAAACTCTTCTTGATCTCACTTTCATTTATTCCACCTAAAAAACATATCAATTTTACTTCGAAATCGACTATAATTTTTCATTTTTGGATCACATTTGGCAATAGTCTTTGTTTAACAATGCACGTTAACTGTTCGATATAATGCTTCTTTATACGCTCTGCGAAGTGTTATATGTATGTTTTACATTTTGTTTCTGGTTTTCAGGGTGTTGTCTGTGAGATGTTGAAGCAAGTAATATGGAATTTGAGGAAAAGGGTAGTTTCAGATTCTGGAGATAAACTTATTTTGCCTTGCATGTACGTGCCCACCAGTTCTTTTCATGCTGGACAGGTAACTTTCTATTCTTTTAAATTTTGTTTCAGTTTTTGTGGAAATACCCAATTCGTCCTCCTTCGAGAATTTTCAAATCAAATCCAAACCCATTAACCATTGGTCTCCAGAGATTGTTTTCATCGTTTGATATTTCAAGAAACAAAAGTACGTTGAAACATGAAAAATAAAAATCTTACTTTGCAACTTGCTTTGTCAAGTCCTTTATGTATACGAAGCATGAAAGAAATAAATCTGTGAATTTTAACTGAATTAAGGCTAAATACTGCTTGGTAACTGTTACAAAACAAAAGTTTGGGGTGCTAGAATCGGATGGTTCTCACAATAGGCAGTTCGGAGAACTAGTAGAAATATGTCATGGGGCCTTTGGGATGGAGGAGGGGGCCATTGGCCTGGCTCACAATGCCTTACTATATAACGGGTGACTTGATGGTAGTGTATAAGAATGGGTACAAGAGTAACCAATAGGGAAGTAGTACCATGAGAGGGGGCACAACTGATAGATTTTCTTCATTAAAGAGAACTTTAATTTGGGTTCGAGGCACTTTCGATGTTTGAGGCTAAGGTGCAATGCCAGCCGGTGCCAAAGTGTTGCTTCATTAGCAGCTTGTAAAGTTCAGAGTTGCCAACTTTATACAACATTTTCTCAGTACAGGTTCATTGTTCACAAAAAAGTTTTTTTGGAGTAGAGGATTTTCTTGACGATGATAATAGCAGGCCGTACACTTATCAGAAAGAAAAGAAGTCGAAGAATCCGAACAAGCATGTCTCATTCAAACAACAAACTGAAGCCTACATGGAACCGTTTACACTCGATGTCTTCATCTCAAAGCGCTTTGTTTCTGCTTCGGTTACACATAGGGTGACATGTAAGCAAGTTGCAGTTGCAGGCACAAACTCAAAGGACATTAAAGCAGTACTGAGATCCAGATCGGACATTCCGGCTTGCTTGGCGATCGGGAGGATATTGGCCGAGAGAGCGAGAGAAGGCGATGTGTATACAGCTTCTTATACTCCCAGGGAGAGGGATAAATTTGAAGGCAAAATCAGAGCTGTGGTTCAATCCCAAATTGATAATGGAATTGATATTAAAGTTTATCTTGATTGAATAAATTTATCTTTACCTTTTGTGAATATGCTTGACTGTTGTATTTCATAAAGTAGAAATTTGAATGTGCAAGCCTATTGTTGAGCTTTAGTAATCGAGTTTGTAAACAACATACCTATACTTTGAAATTATTAGGTTTTGCTCCAAAAATTTCCAATTAGGCTTCATCATTGTTAAGTTCACTATTTGAACTAAAGCAATAATTCTACTGGAAAGTGATTCCCTTGATCATTGTTAAAATTTTTTAATTTTTAATATAGTTGGAAAGTAGGAAAAGTTATCTTTGGAAAGCAATAAAAGAAATTCTCTTTATTTTGATTTAGGTTATCTTTAAAAAAAAAAAAGCCTTCTTTCAAATCCATTTTCTTTCATTATTTATATAAAAGCAAAATGCAATTAATAGGTTTTTTTAGTACAACAACTATTCGAATCCAGATTAATTTTAAAGAGTGAATTAATAAAAATTTGTATTTTCTTCTCCCAATATTTAAGTTACATTATGTTTTCGAAATATATATATATTACATGTAAATAATAAAATAATATTAAAATAAATTATATTTAATCGAAAATTTTGAATCATTTTTACATCACTTAAGGTTATAAATTTAAATGTCATCAATTAAAATATTATTATTACATATTTAATAATAAAATATTAAAATACATGAACATTGACTTTAATTAAGAAGTGTAATTGTGTGAATTATCATCATGTTGCCCAGAAAATGTTTAGTAAACCTATTAGCCTACGCTTCTCATAATTTTAGTCAACAGTTTTTAATGTATACTAAATGTTATTAAAAAAAATTCCACCAATAATATTTTAAGGTATCACATTCTATTAGAATCACCAAATACCTCCTAGTCATCTATAATTTTTTTTTTTGGGAATAAAGTAATATTTAATTCTTAGACTTAGACATTTTTTCAACTTAAGGATTTTATTAAGGTGTGATAATGTGACATTTTAAGATTGTGTCACATCATAACTTTGATTTTTTAATATATATATTTTTAATTTTCAAGTAATAATATGACACAATTTCAAAATGTCACGTTATCATCACATATTAATAAAATTCAAGTTTAAAGACCAAATTGTTAAATTTTTGGACTAATGAAGACAAAAAAAAAATTCAAAGATCAAGTTGTTCAGAAAATTGTAAGTTTAAATAATAAGGCCTTGAACCTATTGAAAAAAAATTAATGCATTGTTTGATAAATCGGAAAAATTAAATCAAGTGAATAGTTTAAATGATTTAATTTTTCTATATATTTAATAATCTAAAATAAAAACAATTCGATAGAATTTTTTTTATTATAAAAAAATGTGAAAAATGATAAGTAAAGAAAAGCTACTTATCACTTAATGGAGAATACTTTCAATTAATTCAATTTCATTCTATTTATTTTAATATTATATTATTCTATAAAAGCTTTATGCTTAAAATTTAAATTTTGTTTAGAAAAATGTGAAAAGTTTAAGAATTAGGAATAAATTTTTGAATATAACTATTTATATTTTGAAATTTATATTTATCAAACAATAATTAATTTTAAGTAATATATTAATAAAATTTTATAACTTAAATTCACTAATTAAATTTTCAGTACTTAAAAATTTTTTTAACACTTATTTTTTCATCACTTAAAGTTCTATTAATTCACTAACAGATTGTTGACATGACTTTTTTTTTACTTTTGACTAAATTTGAGGACCTCATTACAATTAATCCAAAATATTATTTTTAGTTTATTTGCAACATAAGACTAAAGTTTATAAGTTTTCTCTTTTTCCTTTTCTTCTTGTTTGTTCCTGAAAAAAATAACAGAGGAAATGATAATAGTTTTGACTTTTTTTAAAACAACCCAACCCAACCCCACTCTCACCTTCAACTTGACATCTTCATCCTCGTTTCTCTTGTCTTGGTTCTAGCCTTGTTTGCCATGGGGGTTCTTCTTAATCATTGGTAATCAAGCTCATCTTGCGAATTTAATTTTTCAGGAAATTAAGCAAGCCTTAACAATCAAGTAATTATTAAAAACAATCTATTTCATCTTAGTAACAAGTTGTACCAAAATAAACAATTTTACTGTAATTTTTAAACTATTGAAATTGTAAAAAAAAAAAAGTATCGATTAGCGATGAAAAAAATAGCATTAGAAAGAAAGAAGAGGTTTCGACATCTAAAACGTCGTTGCTGCAATAGAAGAAGTGTCAGAATAGTTGGTAAATGATAATTCCGCAAATGATCTCCAACCACATTCAACTTTTTTTTTTATAATTTTAAAATTAAAAGGAAATTGATGGGGTCGAAGATAAATCACGTGAGTTTTTCTTTATTTTTTAAGTTAAAATATTAACTAATTAAAATTTTGAAGTTTTAGTATTTTAATTTTTATTTTTTGCACATGTAATACTAATAAGAGTAGTAACGACCTCGTTTACTAGTTGTCGTCCATGAGAGTGGGGTTGGGTTGTTTTAAAAGAGTCAAAACTATCTTCATCTTCTATTACTTTTCCCACGAAACAAACAATAAGAGGAAGGAAAAAGAAAAAACTTAAAAACTTTAGGCTTATGTTGCAAATAACAAAAAAAAATTGAACTAATTATAAAGAAGACCCTAACTTTAGTTAAAAGTAAAAAAAAAACAAAATTTTTAACAGCAACGACTAGTTTGAGCAATTATTTTTATTAGAGTGATTAAATTGACAAAAAAAATTAGAATAATCAAAATAGAAATAATGCTATTTTAGAGTGACCTAGTATATTTTACCCAATTTTTCAAAAAAAAAAGTGTGAAAAATAATAAATAAACGAGTAACTAAGTTATATTTAATGTAAAAAGTTTCAATTTATTCAATTGTATTTTATTTCTTTTAATATGATCTTTTAAACACGTTACTTTTAAAATATTAAAAATTCCATTTATCGAAAATTTTAATTTTAAAAACATAAAACTTATATTTAATTCTTTAATATTAAATTCTTAGTACTTAATATTATTAGTTATGAAACAAGTATTGTTTTTGAGAGATGGAAAATATTTGGTCAATGCCTGCTCAACCGCTTAATCTTCAAGTGGGCTTGCAATAAAATAATTAAAATATTTGCATGTTACTCTCAAAATTCAAATATATATATATTTCGTGTCAGTTGAATAAAAAAAACATATTTGCATTTTTTAATGCATGTTGATATCAGTAAACTCTTTATTTTTTTTTTAAACTTTTCTATCAAATTTTAATTACACTCACTAATTCACTTAGAGTATTTGCGATTAATTTAGATTCAAAATAATCACATGATTCACTCAGTTCAAAGATCAATTTAAGAAAAATAGTTAATTTTGGAAATTAATGTAAAAATTTTAAATACTAAAAAAAAAATAGAGATAAAAGTATCATAAAACCCCTTGTATTACACCTTACATTACATTTTAGCACTTTTATTGAAAAGAAAAAAGAAAAAGAAAAATTAGATCCTCTATGTTTAGATGACTTAGCAAAACAACCCCTCCATTAATATTAGGTGTTTATATATAAGGGATAATAGCAAATTTAACCCTTAACCTTTACATATTTATTCAATTTAATCCCTACTATTTTATTGGAAGTAAATTAAAAAAATTTAAAACTAATAAAACTAAAGGAAAAAAAGGCATTATTAAAAAATTAAAAAAATCAATTAAGCCTTTTTAAAATTTGAAACTTATTTAAAAAATCACAGAAGTTATAAAAATTTTAAAATTAAATTTTTTATTAAAAAATAATAATATTGATCTATAAAAGAATGGGGTCAATTTTTTAAATCCTATAATCATTAGATTTTAATGGGTTGGTATTGTTATCTTTTTTAATAAAAAATTACAATTTTAAAATTTTTATAACTTTTGTGATTTTTTAAATAAGTTTCAAATTTTAAAAAGGCTTAATTAATTTTTTTTAAAATTTTTACTAAGGCCTTTTTGATCTTTTAGTCTTATTAGTTTCGAAAATTTTTAATTTACTTTTAAAAAAAAGAATAGGATTCAATTAAATAAATATATGAAAGTTGAGAGTTAAATTTATTATTGTACCAAAATTTAATAAAAGGGTTGTTTTAATGTAACATAAAGAGAGTAATTTTGAGAAAAAAGAGGCGTAATTGTAAAAATTGAAAAAAGTAAATTAAAAATTGAGGAAGGAGATAGGAAGTGAAAACAGGGAAAGGCGCTTACGTAATAAGATTGAAGTAGTAAAAGTCAAAGTATGGGAGGATGTGTTTATATAGCAGCCTTGCTTTTTAAAGCAATTTAAACAACCTCCACATTACTTTGAAACAAAGCCAATTAGATTATAGCTAATAAGTTTGAAAAGTGTGATGGATGATAATGACAACATTCTTAAATTA
This sequence comes from Gossypium hirsutum, assembly GCF_007990345.1. Lineage (NCBI taxonomy): Eukaryota > Viridiplantae > Streptophyta > Magnoliopsida > Malvales > Malvaceae > Gossypium > Gossypium hirsutum. Next base: position 93,114,581 of record NC_053431.1, on the reverse strand, counting down.
TCCTCAAATCATCATTCCTTTTGAATTCACCACTTAATCCAACTTTCCTCCTACATTAACATAACCAACTTCTTTAAATATTAGAATATTTAAAAATAAACTAAAGATGCATCAACTTAATTAAATCGTTGAAATTTGCATCCTAATCCTACCATCATTAAATTAACTTGATAATGACCACCGATCAACTAAGAAATAACTACCAAAATTCCTAAAAGACTCACTGCATTAGTAATGTATAAAAAGTTAAATATAAGATAATCTATTATCGTCATCATCTTGAATCTACACAATTACTATTATATATCATGATAAGACGTTTACTAATATATAAGTATAGATATTAATGGAAAATAACTATTTTAATAATCACATTTTTTAACTTTTTAAAATATATAATTTCATATTTACGTGTTCTTAAAGAATATTTTATATTAATTGATTATTGTAACTTTTTAACGATGTTAATAATATGGATTAAAAAATAACATTTTTAATAATGACGGATTGTGAAATTAAATACAAAATTTAGATTTTTAAAATTTAAGTTGTCGAGAGTCTTAGTTCAATTGATATTGATAATATTATTAATATAAAGGAACATAAGTTTGAACATATTAAAACACATTTATCTTTTTTATTAAAAATGAGAAAAAATTATAAAAAATTATAAATATTCAAAAAAAAAAATCAAGTTGAGCTTGAAAAGGAGAAAAAATAAAAAGTTTACCTAAAATAAGGGTAACATGTTTGCCCAAATTCATACCCAAATCCTGAAATCATCATCGAAATCCAAATGATGCAGTTGATGCCCCACTCCCTTTTTTTTTAATTAACTATGAGACCACATATTTAAGTTTATTGTATATGCTTAAATTTGGATTTCATCTATATTTTAATTGATTAAGTTTAGTTTTTATATTTTTTAAATAGATTAATTTTAGTTTTGGCCTAAAATGATAACACTTAAATTTAATTGATTAAATTATGTTATTAGTCTTGTATTATGCATAAACTTATACATTTAGTTCATATTCTTTAATTTGGTCATTCTTAGTCCCTATATTTTTTGAAATTTGGATTTTTGTTTTGACACAAATGATAAATGTTAAATTCATTAATTAACTTTTTTGTATATAATCGGTGAGTCCCTCAACTACCTTGAGTGTTTCCTTCACTTTACCTATGGATTCCTTAAGATGAACGACTCAACTTTCCAAAGTCGACAACATATCCATTGATCTGCTATTTTTCCTACCCATTCCATCACAAGTCTCTTTAGTCCCAATCTGCTCGTCTACTCCTTTCGTTATCTCAACTGGCACTTTCGAACACTGGCTCAAATACCAACTGTCATAGAGCTAGAACTTTAGTTTGGTAAATCGCGTGGCCTTAAGTAATTTCTTTGCTTGAAATCTGCCTAAGTCAGTCTTATTCTCAAAAAGTGAGAATTCAAAAAGGAAATTCTCTAAGGCATCAAAATAAAACGGAAGCAAACTCAAAGAAAATGAGCAATGAAAGAACTGAAAAGCTACACAAAAACAATGCACATAAGGTGTTTGAGTAAATGCTCTCAAATATATTCACTCGTTATGAATAAAATGATTACAAATGAAAAAGGAAGGTTTTATTTATAGTTGAGCTCTCCCAGATCTAACAGTATAGATCGAGTTACATTAATGGCTAAGATTAATGTTTATCTACAAGATGAGAGTCCTAAAGATTTAAACTCTATATAATCTTATCCCTTAAGATTTACAATATTCACCATGGTAACTCCAGTTTTACTGGAGTGTTCTACTAGGTCACCAATGCTTCAAGTAGATGGACTTCTCCATGTGTTCCACGAATTGGGCCAGTTCAAATAGGTCAAATGAGCCCCATTTAATCAATTAATCTCTATGAGTTGTTCTGTGTGCATTATTCACAAGTTTTAATTCGCAGCCCGTGACACATACATATGGATGGATCATTGACACGGTTGCTACAACCTCATTATCAAAACTTGGAGAAAATTCAAGTGCAGTAATGAATTTGTCAAAAAGTTTCATATCTTGATTGCATTTTTGAGAACCCAATGCACTCTTAATATGGTGAATTTTTTAAGAGGTTATGTGTGAAAATGAGTACAATTAGGTAAAATTATCATTGAGGCTTTTGTACTAAGAATCAGATTACATTTTACTCATTTTATTTAAAAATTGGTAAATTAGTTTATGTATATTAGATGAAAGAGCAAACTGATTCTTCTATTAAAAATTCCATTCATTTCTAATATTAAAAATTGGTTATTGTATGTAACACCCCCTACCCGTATCCGTCGCCGGAATAGAGTACGAGACATTACTGAGGAGTACAAAACACTTACAGATAATTTAAATATATTTTCATAACAACTTGTCTCGATTTCATACTATTTCATATTTAAGCTTTACTCACCAAAGTATTTGAAATATCATCTTTATGCAAATAGCACACATAAGGTACATAATTCCATAATTAAGAATGAACACATTTATCAAACATATTCCACATTCATATATCAATGTCTCACGTTTTCATATATCAATAACCATCATTTTTCTTGTTTTTCACATAATTATGTGTAACCATTGATAAGCATGCAATTCACTGTTTCTTCCTGTCAATCACAATTTCAAATGACAAATTCGTGTGAATGAGCTCAAACTCATTAGGTGTTTAAATTCTGTCACTTTGATTCACATACTCATAATTTACTAACATATCCTGTCAAACACAATCTCTGAATGACAAAATCACATAATTGAGCTCAATAATAATAATGATAACATTACTTACATTTCTTTTTCCACACGTTACATTTACGACTTACCAACTTGTCCATTCAAGGAACGGCTTACGGATTTGAGTACATCGTGATCTGAAGCCCAAAGTCTAGCTGAAGCACATAAGTGCTAAACGGAAGCCCGAAGGCTAACTGAAGCTCATCAGAGTTGAACTGAAACCCCAAAAGGGTTGACTGAAACTCATATGAGTTAACAGAAGCTCATAAGAGCTAAACGAAAAGCAAAAACGAGAATTCGCAACAAATGCTGAATAATTTACCGTCAATTCATCTTTTTCACTGAAAGATCGTACTCGTTTCCTGCGTTCCGTTCCTCCGAAATTCTCAGTTCAATTTCATAACTTTTGTACATAATTTACTTATCTTCAACAATTAACATACATAAATATTAATCACCATTCATAAAATAATATTGAAATTTAATAATATTAACAAATGGTCACTAAATGTAGTTATATAAACTCACAAGTTCGATTTTTGTATTATAGCGATAATCATAATTTCATAATAAATATTCCAAATAAAACATTATATCGTTTCTAATTCAATACTTATCGATTATAATCGGGCATGTGATCAATTTATACACGAGTCATTCATATATTTTTTCCTCTTCCTCCTCTCCATCCACATCCTTGGTATAAATAACACACTTGTAAGTAACCTTATCCATAATTTTCACTAATTATTTATGTGAATATTCAAGCTATCCACCCGTGTCATAGTCACTAAATTATTTATATCTGAAGCTACTAAACTACAAATTAAGATCCGCTAATTTTTCCTAAAACTAGATTCACATATATTCTTACCATAAAATTTTCATAATTTTTGGTTGGGCCAATTAATACATTTTATTTATTGAAGTCTCCCCTGTTCTGCTGTCTGACAGTTCCAACTCTTCTTCGCTAAAAATTAATTATCTCCTCATACAGGATTCAAATGATATTCCCGTTTATTTCTCTTAAAAATAGACTCATTCAGGATTCTAAAAATATAAATTTAAGCCCATAATTATTTTTATCCAATTTTTTATGATTTTACAAAGTCAGAACAGGGGAACCCGAAATCATTCTGACTTTGTCTCACAAAATTTATCATATCTCATGATTTACAATTTTATTGCTTATATCATTTCTTCTATAAGAAACTAGACTGAATAAGCTTTAATTTTATATTTTATTCATCCTCTAATTATATTTCTACAATTTTTGGTGATTTTTCAAAGTTAGACTACTGTTGCTGTCCAAAACAGTTTTAGTGCAAAATGTTGATTTCCATTTTGCCCCAAATTTCACAATTCATACAATTCAGTCCTTACTCAATTAACCCCTAAATTAAAATAATTTTCTCAATTAATACTTTTCCTAAACATTATAAGTTATTTCATAACTATTGAAATTCATAATTTCCACATAAAACTCTAACTTCAAACTCTTTTACAATTAGGTCCCAAACATTCACTTTCTATTAAATTCTTTCAATAAAATCAACATATAAACAATTTAAAGCTCTAATTCCATGCCAAATAATCATATACTTCCAGCACATATGCATAGAAACTTTCAATTGCTTTCATAGAATCAAAAACTAATGAATTCAACAAGTGGACCTAGTTGTAAAAGTCACTAAAACACAAAAATTTTAAGAAATAATCAAGAATTGAACTTACTTGAAGTAAAAATATGAAAAACCAGCTTAATAGAACTCTTCCATGGCGTTTTTCTGATGAGAATGCAGAAAAATAAAGAGAAATCTAGATAATTCCACTTTAGTCCTAGCTTTATTAAGTAAATTTTGCAATTTTGCAATTTTGTCCTTAATTCTCCTTATTTTCTTGCTGATTTCATGCCCTTGCCGTCCAGCCCAAATATACCTTGGGTCTATTTTCGTTTTAAACCCTCTTTCTTTTATCAATTAAGCTATTTATCATTTTCCACAATTTTGCATTTGATACAATTTAGTCCTTTTTGTTCAATTAACTATCAGAACTTTAAAATTTCTTGACGAAACTTTAATACTAACATATTAACACTCCATAAATATTTATAAAAATATTTATGGCTCGATTTAAAATTCCCGAGGTCTCGATCCTCGTTTTTTATTCTAATTATTCTAATATTTATTTTTAGTACACTATTCACTATTTCAAAATTTTTCCTAACTTCACATTTAACTTATACTCACTAAACTAATAATATTTCCTACTCATTTTTCGAATTTAGTGATCTCGAATCACTGTTTCGCCACCACTGAAAATTAGGCTGTTACATTGTATGTCAGCTGGAGGTATATGTAGCACACCACATGTCACTGTCTAGTTATTCCATCAACCACACCAATTTTTAATAATACAAATAGATAAAATTTTTAATAATTTTCTCTTTATTCTAACATACAAAGACTAATTTGCCCATTTTTTGAGTAGATGGGACAAAATAAAATATTACTTCTAGTACAAGATCTCCATGGTACTTTTATTGCATAATTATAGTTATTAGTATATTTGAATTAACAATTCAATATACAAATAGATTGATAATGAAAATATATGAAAATTTAAACCAAAATAAATTTAGACGATTTGGTGAGACTTAGATTAGAATAAATATGAAATAACTCGCACATAAAATTCACTTGAGATCTTAAAATTTCGATGAGTCAACATTCTTAAAATAAGTCAAAGTCGCATAGGCAAAAATCTAAATATTTTAAATGAAAAGATAATATTTAAGTGTTATTTGAAATAAAGTAGTAAATATAAGTTATAAAATTTATTTGGTATCTCACTTAAAATTAAGTATGAAGTTGATTTAGTTTGTTAAATATAAAATTTAAAGTATGAAAAATTTTCTTTTACATTTTGCCTTTATTCTTTTAAAATCTTTTATGTTATTTTAAACAATGTGAATTTTTAAATATAAAGATAATATAACATTATTTGATGATTTTGTTTTTTATTTATTTATTAAGAAAACCTTTATGTAGTTTAATCACATAGTGAAACATGGCATAAAATACTGTTGATTGTCAATTAACTTTTAATTGAGTATTATTTATTTCTAAAATTTATATATTTTGAATTATTTATGTTTCTAAAATGTATATATTATAAAAAATAATATTTTATAAATTTGAAATTTCTAAACTTTTATTTCGAAGATTTGTTGAATTTTTTAATATATATTTTAATTTTTCGGTATAGTTTTGTTAAATTTATGTTCTTAAATTTGAATTTGAATTTTTATACATTTATAAATATTTTTTCTAAATAAATATAAATTTTAAAATTTTTATTTTTATTTTGAAATAAATGCGATTTTTATTGTGATGTGAAAACTTTTAACCGAAGATGATAATTTAAATATCACTTCAATCCCAAAGAAAAAAAAAGCAAAATAAAATTCGAAAAAGGTATAATTTAAATATTAATTCATCATTTAAACCTTTTAAAAAAATAAAAATAAAAGCATCGATAACAACAGCATAAAATAATCTGCCGTGTGTGGCATAGACGTCCCTAAAAAGTTGTATGGTTGGAAAAGCAACTGCAAATATCTTCAAATGTTTTATAATTTTAAGGTTAAATCCAAGAATTTATATCTAAATTATCCCTCTACGGAATATTTATATAAAAATTAAATATATTTTTAGTTGAAATAATAAAATTGAAGAAATCAAAGTCGAATTCAAATTTTATTATATGCATGTACCTTTTAGATTTTATATAAAAAATAAAAATATCTTTAAAAATAATATTTATTTCAGATAAAAATATTTTTAAATATTATTTGTTGTTTGGTATAAATAATAACTTTTTAGTAGAGTAATTATTCTGTCTAATATTAATAGAGTAAAAAATTCAACAAGTATATATAAACTAATGCCAAGCGTTTTTTTTAATTATTATTTTATTATACTCTACAAACAAATGACATCAATTTAGATAGATTTTTTTTTACTCCAGCAACAATATATAAAATAATTATATTTTTAAATAAATTTGGGATTAATTCATCATAGAAATTAAGTAAAATTTTTAAATAATAATAGTATGAGTAGATGTTTTTTTTCTTATTTGAATACAAAATTTATATTTTTACGACATTAAAATCGAAAATTATGATTTATTGTAATAACTATCACACCATATTCACTTATAATTAATTTTTTATATAAAATTTTAAAAAAAAATCTAATCTATGAGATTCATACAACAATGTCCTAGGTGTAACTAAAATAGATATTATATATAATAGCTTAAAATATGCTTTTAAGTACTTATTTTTTTTTGTATATTTGAAATTTAATTTTTTTATATTTTAAATTTTAAGTTTAATTGTTAATTCTATTTAAATTTTCTAATAAGTTCACTAATATGATATTTTAAAATAAAAAATATATTCACCAAAAAATCATTTATAACATTACATATTAGACAACAATTCATGCGTAATTTTGAATTTTATCCCTTTTATTAATGGTAACTAATTTTATGAATGAAACTTTAATTTAATAGTAGGGTTAAGATGTTTAGAATTTTGAAATCCCAAATTAAGATCCACTCTTTGTGTAAAACACATATAAATTTTTTTTAAAAATTTATTATAATTTAAATATTATCATGTGTGAGTTATATTTTAATTTTAAATTTATTCTTACTTGATAAGAATTTAATCTTAAATATAATTAATGGAATAATTATAATTTTTTAGGTTTGTAATTTATCCTCAAATTGGGGAAGGTGTCGGTGCCAAACTAATCTATGTGTACACCTAATATTCGTATATTTTGTTTAATTGGTACCAAATTTTGTATTTAATGAATAAAATTTATTTTATTTTGATGTTATTAATATTGGTTTTACAAGAAGATAGTATAATCCAAATGAAAGTGTGTATATCCTAAGAGCATAGGTAAATAAGTTTCCTAATTTAAAAGCACCGCAAGTCAAATCTCAAGTCACTACGTGTAATCACTGCAAATTAACAACACATCTTTATGAGTAATTAAAAATATATATCATTTCCATCATTTTATATTTTTATATCAACTTTTGAAAAATACTTACAAATTATAATATCTTCATTACATCAACTTTTATTATTATAGCTAAAGCCATATTAATCTTTCTTGTAAATTTATAATATAAATTTTTAATTTAATATTCTTAAAATACTCTTAATTAAATTAATGTCATGAGTTAATCAATATCAATTTATAGTTAAAAAAAGCTTAAAACATATTTTTATATAAAGATTTTTATCTTTTTATATAAAATCTTTAAATGAACACGTATTAGAATAACTAAAATCATTAAACCCATTTGTCCAATAACAATTTTATAAATCTTTAAGAAACAATTTTATAAAAGGTAAATTTTACTAATTTTCACTTAATTTGTTTGTCACATAACTATAAAAAGTTACAAAATAGTTATCGAATTTTTTAAATTTATTTTTTTTGGTCACCCAAATTACTCTGTGTAAAAATTAAGAGTTAAGTTTTTTAAAATAAACGCTAAATTACTACAAAATATAAATATTAATGATTAAAATTATTATGTCAATTTTAAAAACTGCCACTATTAATCAGTGATAAAATAATCTTAAAAAATTATCATATACTTCTATTTTTTAAATAGTTTACTATTATCTTTAACCACATTTATCAACCCTTGATCTTCAATCTAAAATCTCCAACCGTAACAAATAATTTCTCAATAAACAATGTGGTACTATAATAGTATAAATATCTGCCCACAGCTGTGTTTCCATCCCCAAGGCAGCGACCCATTCTGCTTGATATCGCGCTACTACATAGCCGGTCATTATCGTCGGGGATGCAAAAAGAACAGGTCATTATCGTCGGAGCGGGCCCTTCGGGGCTGGCCATGGCGGCTTGCCTTAACCACCACTCAATCCCATACATAATCCTTGAAAGAGAAGACTGTATCGCTTCTCTGTGGAAGAAATACGCCTACGACCGTCTCCACCTTCACTTAGACAAGCAATTCTGCGTGCTCCCTCACATGCCCTTCCCCGACTCTTACCCACGTTTCGTCTCCAGACAACAGTTCGTAAGCTACTTAGACGACTACGTTTCTCGTTTTAAGATCAGCCCTTTGTACCGTCGGACCGTCGAGTCAGCAGAGTTCGACGGAGAGACCGGGAAATGGATTGTTAAGGCCAGGAACTTGGGTTCTGGCGAGGTGGAGGAGTTGGAAGGGAGGTTCTTGGTGGTGGCTAGCGGTGAAACGAGCGACCCTTTTACGCCGGTGATTGAAGGGCTTAATACTTTCCCCGGCGATGTTCTTCATTCGACGCGGTTCAGAAATGGGAAGGCGTTTCAAAACCAGAAGGTTTTGGTTGTGGGGTCGGGGAATTCGGGCATGGAGATCGCTTTTGACCTTGCCAATCATGGTGCCCAAACTTCTTTAGTTGTTCGAAGCCCGGTAATTAACAAGTTGAACTTTGGTTCCATAGTCCTCGAATTTCACATAATTTATAATTTTATTAATTATTCTAATAAATTAATAGGATTATTTTTTTCAAATAATGTTGATATAAATCTTTTTGTGATGGAAGTTGTATCTTCAACTTGCTAATGATTTTATTAAAACTAAAATATTAAATAATGTGAAGGGGTCAACTAATGACTTGCCTTGATATCAAATCATTACCAAGGACTAAAACCATATTTAACTTGTAGTTGTTTGTAATGGTTGAAGTGATGAAACCGGTTAAATTACTTGCAATGGTTGATATGTTTTGCAGGTTCACGTTCTTTCAAGGGATATGATTTACTTGGGGTTAATTTTGGTGAAGTATATACGGGTAAACTTGGTGGACTCGTTAATGGTGATGCTTAGCAAGCTTGTTTATGGGGACTTGTCCAAGTACGGAATCTACAGGCCCAAGGAAGGTCCATTTTTCATGAAAGCTGCCTATGGAAAATACCCTATTACTGATATTGGTACATGTAAGAAGATCAAGTCCCAGGAGATTCGGGTAATATTATTGTCATTTTCTCTACCAATTACTATGTTACAACTTCCATTAAAAAAAATGAATTTTTAATTATTGTTGTACATATGGTCAAATCAATCGAACTGAAAATTGATAATATAACCGATTGATTGGTATTCTTGAAGGAAAAAAGGAAATGAGGGTACGAGGGTTTGTAACAATAACGTGAACAAAAAAAGTTGGTGATGTCATTTGCAATTAACAAAGGCCTTTCTTAATTTCCTTAAAACCTAAGAATCTCTGTTACATTTTCAACTCTCTTTTACCCTTTATTTATTCACTGCTTTGGTCAATCATAACCGATTGTGACATGAGTTTTATATTATTTTTTGTCCCCATCTCAATTTTAAAAAATACAAATTAATTATCCTAAAAACTTCTAAAAGATTGTATAAAATTATAATTCTATGTTATCTCTATTCTTTTTTAATAGAAAATAACAAATCAAAATTTTTTTTTGATTTTTAATATTTTTTTGTTAGATTTGAATTTTTTTAAGGAGAAAAAAAAGCTAAAAATTAAGAGGAAAAATTTGATTTATCATTCTCCTATTGAAAATGGATAAATATAACGTGGAATTACAGTTTCATACAATCATTTCTCCCAAAAGTTGCATTTTTTTATATTATAATATATTTTTTTTATGTTGATTGAGCCTTAACTCAATTGATATTGACATCGTCACTAGTATAAGAGAACATGACTTGAGAGGACTTATGGGTAGTTTTAATCATTGTATAAAAATAATATTATATTTTATAAAATCTTTTAAAAGCTAAAAATTCTAATTAAAAATATTAAAATAATTATAAAAATAAAAGAGACTTTGGTAAAATTTTCAAAAGGGGAAAATTTGATATGAGCTTGACTGAAATTTTTAATAAAAAAATTGACTGCCCCCGGCCGGGCCCAATTACGGCATCTTGTTTCGCTTAGATATTTGGTTTTCAAATAATCCAAAAATGCATAATATTTTTCAGGTGTTGCCGTCTATATGTAGCATAAGAGGCAACGAGGTGGTGTTCGAGAACGGCACAACGCATCCCTTCGACACAATCGTCTTCTGCACTGGCTTCAAGCGCTCCACTAATGTCTGGCTTAAGGTAACATATCATACCCTGTGTTTTCCCTTCTCAAACCACAACATCAAACTAACTGCGCTTTACTATAATAAACTGAAACAGGGAGATGATTACCTGCTGAATGATGATGGGATTTCCAAGCTGAGTTTCCCAAACCATTGGAAAGGAAAGAATGGCTTGTACTGCGTTGGTCTGTCGAGAAGGGGGCTATATGGGGCGGCTAGCGATGCACTCAACATAGCCGATGATATCAACTCACTTCAGTAACTAAATGATTCCTTTGATCCACCAAATTACATATTCTAAACCAAGCAGAACACACATATTAGTTCACTTGTGACTATGTACTTATGCATGCATGCATCTATGTACGGATGTATGTGTTGAAATATGGATGCATGATATAGCCAAACCAAGGTGGTTTAGGGTTTAAGCTATCTGTATGAATAATCATTTCTTTAGTAAATCCAATAGAGTTATAATACTGTAGTGCTATTGTATGGAATATATCACATACAGGAGAACTGTAGAAAGTTCCAGACCCATTGGGTGGCATCAACTTTCAACTGAATACAAAATCATCAGATGAGAGGAATGCCATTTGACTCCAATTGTCTGAAAAAAATATGGTCATGATATTCATAGGTCTAGTTTTAAAACTACAAGGTAGGATCCCTTGTTAAGAGAAAAGAGCTATCATAAAAGAACAGAAAAAAACAAACATGATACAGATTGGTACTCTTATAATAGCTTCAGTGGTTCCTTTGTGTAAACTTACATTTAACATCTAATTTTTTTTAAAAAAAGAAAAAGATAAAAGAATGATGGCATATTTAACATCTATTTTTTTTTTAAAAAAGAAAAAGATAGAAGAATGATGGCATATTTACATTTGTTTTGGCACAATTCAAATCATGTCACCCAACCGTTAACATAATCCCAAATTATCAAATGAAAAGCCTGTTGGCTCTAGCTTAAGTTTGGACTTCTACTGGCCTAAAACATTTTGACACTAGATAAATTTACTTTTTTGCAAAGTTTATATGCTTTCCCATAAGACAAATTCGACCCCCAAAAGCAAAATGATTCAATGTCTTTTTTGTTTTATGAAATCATCTCATTTTCCATATGCTGCAAGTCTAATAGACTAGCTATCCTTGTAAAAAAGTATTACGTACCATATACACCCTTAATCAACAAAAAACTTCATTCTCAATAGCATATAGGGATTACCTATGCTCTTACTTTAGATATGGAAGTGACCTTAACTAGAATAAGGATTAGCTTCAGATGGCTAGGGGTTGGCATTGACAGTGTCCACTCGTTGGGTAAAGTAGTGGTGGTATGGCTGGAACAGGAACATGACCTTGCAATATCACCAACCAAGAATATTCCAGCACAGGAGCAAGTGGAAGATGTCTTTACAAAGCAGTTGTCAACTCATTTGTTTTCAAAGTTTCGGTCTTGTCTTAAAGTGGTTGGCCAATCTCAACTGCAGGCAGCGATTTAGTAGATGGAGGAATATTGAGGAATGTTATAGACGTTAGCAGTTAGTTGGATCAGTAGCTAAAGTCAGTTAAACTATTAACAACAGTTATAGTTTTGTTAACAGTTCCCACCTTGTATTATAAATTCCAGAGCTTAGTCTCATGCAATGAAATGTATTTGGTTTAGCTTTCATCTTCTTGCTTTCTTCTTTCGTTGCTTATTTCATCATGGTATCTGAGCCTTAGGTTTTTTTTCCTCTTCTTCGTATATTCCTATCATGGAAATAGAAACGGTGTTTGGTACTCATGATGATAATCATCACTCCTTCAATGTGCCTACACCGGTGAATGCTTCCTCTCCTAATCCTGGTTATGATCTCTCGAAAAAAATTCAACAGTTTCCCAAGTATGATATGGTGAAGTTGAATGATCAAAATTTTTTGTTATGGAAACAGTAGATTTTGTTGATTCTTGAGGGGTATGGCCTTCATGAATTTGTTCTTGGTACGACCAATATTCCTCCACAGTCTATTGTTGATCAAAATGGCAATCTTGTTGCCAATCCAGCTTTCTTGTTTCATAAACAATAAGACAAATTGTTAGCTTCTTGGCTATTGTCTACTATTAGTGATGATATTTTGGTGTACCTTACTGAAGCTCGATCAAGCTTTGATGTCTGGACGACAGTTGTACGGCGGTTTGCTACCAAGTCTACCTTGACGATTTTTGTTCTCAGACACTCCTTATATTCTTAGAAGAAAGGCCAGTTGTCTATCAAAGAATATCTTGCCAAGATTAAAGGTTTGTATGATACCTTGATAGCTGCTGGTAATGCTATTCCTGAACAAGAACAGGTTAGTATCATTCTTGCTGGTTTATTTGTTGAATATGAGTCCATTTGCATTGTGGCTTCTACTATAAATATTCCTCTTAATCGACTTGCTGATATGCTAGCTGACTGTGAAGTTCTCCAATAAGAGTTTGTTTCAAATGTCCTTGCAGGCTAATGTTGCTCAGCATAGTAACAATGATGACAAATGTTGGAATATTTTCAAATATTTATAGTATACCAATAACTATAAATGAATGGGTGTAATTAATCAAAAGATAAAACTTTTGGTCATTGGTCAAAAGTTATATCATTTGATTTTTTTAAAAAGAATTATAACTATTCAAAAAATATTATTTGAATAGTTACAAAATTAAATGAATAATTATTATTATTTATTTATTCATAAAGACACCTATTGAAAGATGTCTCTATGAAGAGACATGAAAATTCCTATAAATAGGAATGGGATTTCATTTGGAAATCATATCAACAAATTCTAATATTATTTCTTCTCTTCCTTCATTTTCTAATATTATTAGATTATTCTATAAAGTATTGCTGCAGAAATCCTTTGTAGAAATTGAGTTTTTGTTATACATTACTCAGTGCATAGTGGACTATTCTCGTCAGTGCAAAACGCAAATAGTCATTGACTTCATTGTATCCTCGAGGTTAATTTGCTTGGAACTCGTTTGCACACTGAAGATAAGTGGGGGCGAATATAACCTTAAAGATAGTGGCTTGATACACGCCTTGGAGCCTGTCCTATTTCTTCTTTTTCTTTTCGAGTTCCGATCGTGTGTTCGAGTTTTTTCCTTACCGGAGTTTTGTACTAACAAGATAGTGGCTTGATACACGCCTTGGAGCCTGTCCTATTTCTTCTTTTTCTTTTCGAGTTCCGATCGTGTGTTCGAGTTTTTTCCTTACCGGAGTTTTTGTATTAACAATTTTAAGGTTATATTTCATGATGACTACCACAACACATGAAAGTGGAACACTAAGGGAGTTGGCTTCCAACTTTGTTAAACTTGATCGTTTTGATGGTGGCAATTTTCGACGATGGCAGAAAAAGATGCACTTTTTGTTATCAACTTTGAAGATTGCTTATGTTTTGGATACTCAAAGACCTGAAGAGAATGAAAATGAATCTGTTGCTGCAACCCGAGAAAGACAAAAATGGAACAATGCTGATTACATGTGCATGGGCCACATATTGAATGGTTTATCTGATGGTTTGTTCGACACCTACCAAAACGACGTCACCGCTAAAGAATTATGGGAGAAATTGGAGGCAAGATACATGACCGAAGATGTTACAAGTAAGAAATTTCTTGTCAGTCGTTTCAATAATTATCAAATGGTTGATGGCCGTTCTGTTATGGAACAATTTCGTGATATTGAAAAAATGCTGAATCAATTTAAGCAATATGATATGAAAATGGATGAAATGATTTTGGTATCCTCTATAATAGACAAACTTCCTCCATCTTGGAAAGACTTTAAAAGAAGTCTAAAACATAAGAAAGAGGAAATATCTCTTGAGGCTTTGGCAAATCATCTTCGTATTGAAGAAGAGTATCGAAAACAATATCAGAACCTAAATTCTGAAAATGCCAAAGTACATGTTACGGAGGAAGTACAAACTACTAAACCATTCAAAAGAAAGTTCAATCAGGCTGATAGAGCACCTAAGTTCAAAAAGAAACAAAAGGGCTCATGCTATCATTGTGGAAAGCCGGGACATTTCAAGAATGAATGTCGATTTTTAAAGAAGAAATCATCTTCTAAGGCTGATAATAACGAAAAGTTCGTTGCAATGATATCTGAAATTAATATGGCACAAGATGATAATACATGGTGGATTGATACCGGAGCAACCAAACATGTGTGCAAAGACAAAAGCATGTTCACAAAGTTCACACAATGTGAACATGACAATGTATTGTACATGGGAAATTCTTCCACCGCAACAATTAAAGGCAAAGGGTCTGTTGAACTACAATTCACTTCTAGAAAGGTTTTAACCTTAAATGATGTATATTATGTACCAGAAGTTAGGAAAAATTTAGTGTCTGGAAGTCTGTTGAATAAGTTTGGTTTCAAACTTGTTTTTGAGGCAGATAAGTTTATTTTGTCTAAGGGAGGAATTTTTGTGGGAAAAGGGTATATGTATGAAAGCATGTTCGAGTTTTTTCCTTACCGGAGTTTTGTACTAACAGACAAATGTGGTAGGAGTTTTGACAAGGGTTCTCGGCCACCTTACAGAGGTAGCTCTCGGTCTTTTCGAGGACGGGGCCGATGAAGACAGTTTTCTCATAATAAGCTGCAATGTCAGTTGTGTGGCAAGATTGGCCACACGGTTCAAAAGTGCTACTATCGTTTTGATGAGACTTTTGAAGGTGTTTCTAGTCCGCCAATACAGGTATATTGTCATCAATTTCAAGACTCGTCAAGTCTATCGTGTGGGGGCTCTCATTGTTGTTCTCGCAAGACCGTTGTGTCTAATTCTGAGTCCCAAGCTCATGCTGTCTCCACTAAAGGGCACTCTTCTCCTAGATCCTTGAACACAAAGGTTTGGTATCCGGATTCGGGGGCATCGAATCATGTTACTAACGATTTGGAAAATTTGGGTGAAGTAACTCCATACTCAGGTACAAATAGACTTCTCATGGGTAATGGAGTGTCTGTTCCAGTGGCTCATATTGGCTCTTCTTCTTTTGCCACTTCTGACAGAGTGTTTCAGTTGAAAAATGTGTTACATGTTCCTCAAATATGTAAAAACTTAATGTCTGTTGCTCAATTTGCCAATAATAACCAAGTATATTTTGAGTTTCATCCTTTCCATTATTTTGTGAAGGATATCAAGACTGGGACAATCTTGTTGGTGGGGCGCATTCATGATGGATTGTACCAGTTTGATTTGCCAAAAGATCCAAGGTTCGGGTCCTCTCTAGTCCCTGCTTATGCTGCTTGTTTGAAGTCTCCTTCCAATGATTCAATTTTTGACCTATAGCAAAAACGTCTTGGTCACCCTTGTCATAGAACTGTTACTACTATTCTTCAAAAATGTAATATTGTTTCCAGACATTGTAAAAAGGATCTGGTTTGTTCTGCATGTCAAATTGGAAAGTGCCACAAGCTTCCTTTTTCTTCTTCTTCTACTGTTTATACTGCCCATTTTGAACTTGTTGTGTCTGACCTATGGGGTCCTGCTTCGGTTTTTTCTGAAGGCAGTCTTTATTATGTATCCTTTATTGATGCCTTTTCTAGATACACCTGGTTGTATCTCATCAAACATAAGTCTGAAGCTCTGGACAGGTTTCTTCAGCTTTAGAAATTTATTGAGGTTCAGTTTGGTTGCAAAATAAAGACTCTACAAACGGATTGGGGTGGTGAGTTTCGATCTTTTCCTAATGTGCTCTCTTATATGGGAATCCATCATAGCCTCTCTTGTCCTCACACTTCTAAACAGAATGATTTAGTGGAGTGAAAGCATCGGTATATTGTGGATACTGGTCTCACCTTGCTTGCTCAGGCCAAAATGCCAATGCAGTTTTGGGCTCATGCCTTTATAAGTGTTGTGCACCTTATCAACAAGCTTCGCACACTTGTTCTGACTGGTCGTTCTCCTTATGAAGTGTTACATAAGACTCCTCCTAACTATATGTATCTATGAGTGTTCGAGTGTCAGTGTTTTCCATATCTTAGGCCTTTTAACACTCATAAGCTGCAATATCGATCCAAGTCATGTGTTTTTCTTGGTTATAGTCCTATTCACAAGGGTTATAAGTGTCTTGACACTGATAAAGGCAGAATTTTTATCTCACGACACATCGTGTTTGATGAAGCTGCCTTTCCTTTCTTGAGCACACTTAGCTCCACTAGTGGTACTGTTTCTTCTCCACATCAGTTTCAACATTGCTAGTCTCACGTTCCAGTCTTAACTTATTGTTCTCAACAATCTGGTCTTAACTCTGGTAATTCAAGTGCGTCTACTCCTTCAACCCAACTAGTGGTTGGAGCTATATCCAGGTCTCCTTCTCCATTCTCTGACTCTCTTCCCTTGGAAACGACTGACAATTCTTTTCAAGGAACTACTGTTACTGGTACTAGTTTTATTCCTCACAATGGTCCAACCTGTTTGCATGTTAATTCTCATCCTATGCAGACTCATTCGAAGAGTGGGATTTTTAAGCCTAAGGTTTTTTCTACTAAGTTTCGTGTACCTGAATCGACTGCTATAGAGGAAGCCTTTGCCAGCGAGGAATGGATTCGGGCTGCTCAGTAGGAGTATGCTGTCTTGTTACAGAATAACACTTGGGACCTTGTCCCTTTACCTGCTAATCGAAAAGCAGTAGGTTGTAAGTGGGTCTTTAAGGTCAAAAAATATTCTGATGGTTCCATTGCTCGCTATAAAAGGCGCTTAGTTGTTAAGGGATATCTTCAAGAGGTCGTTGTTGATTTCCAAGAGACTTTTAGTCCTGTTGTGAAACCAGTAACAATTCGGGTTGTTTTGACCTTGGCTGTCAAGTTTGGGTGGCAACTAAGGCAAGTGGACATGAATAATGCATTTCTTAATGGCGATTTGTTTGAAGAAATCTATATGGTTCAGCCTCCTGGTTTTGAATAGCAGCAGGGTGATCAGCACTTGGTTTGTAGGTTAAAGAAAGCTTTATATGGTCTTAAGCAAGCTCCTCGAGCTTGGTTCTCCAAACTACGTGATTATTTGGTTGCTTCCAATTTTGTTTTGGCTAGATCAGATGGCTCCTTGTTTGTGAAGAAGACTGAAGGGTACTTTTGTACGTATTGGTCTATGTTGATGACATCATAGTTACTGGTAATCATTAAGGTAGCATTGACAGTTTCGTTTCTGCTTTGAACACTCAGTTTTCTCTAAAAGATTTGGGTCATTTAAATTACTTTCTTGGTATAGAGGTCTCTTCCACAACTGATGGATTATTTTTGAGTCAGCGGAAGTACATTCTCAATCTTCTAACAAGGGCTAAGATGGATCGGGCTAATGGTTCTCCTACACTTATGGTCACCTCCTCCAGGTTGTCTCAGACTGATGGATGTGCGATTGAAAATGAGCCTGACTACAGGAGTATTATTGGAGCGTTGCAATACGTTGTTATCACACGGCTAGACATCACATTTGTTGTCAATAAGGTCTGTCAATTCATGCAAAGACCACTTGATAAACATTTCAAAGCAGTCAAACACATTCTTCGTTACCTTTGTAGTACTTTGGACTATGGTCTTCATTTTACCTTAGCTGCTAGCCTAGACCTGGTTGGATATTCAGATGCAAACTGGGGTACTGATATTGATGATAGTAGATCCACTACAGGGTTTTGTGTGTTTCTTGGAGGAAATCCGGTTGCCTAGGGATCCAAGAAACAGCAGGTGGTCTCTCGGTCAACCGCAGAAGCTGAGTATAGAGGACTCGCGTACACTGTTAGTGAAGTCGTATGGCTTGAATCTCTTTTAACTGAGCTGCATGTGTCTACTTCTTGAAAGGCCATGGTGTGGTGTGATAGCTCAGGTGTTGTGCTGTGTCTGCCAATCCGGTGTTATACTCGAAATTCAAGCATGTCGAGTTAGATTTATTTTTTGTCAGGGAGAAAGTTACTACTGGTAATCTTTGTGTGGGGCATATTTTAGCACAAAAGCAAGTGGCATATGTCTTTACAAAGCCGTTGTCAACTCCTTTGTTTTCAAAGTTTCGGTCTTGTCTTAAAATGGTTGGCCAATCTCAATTGCAGGCAGTGATTTAGTAGATGGAGGAATATTGAGAAATGTTATAGACATTAGTAGTTAGTTGGATCAGCACCTAAAGTCAGTTAAACTGTTAACAATAGTTATAGTTTTGTTAACAATTCCCACATTGTATTATAAATTCCAGAGCTTAGTCTCGTACAATGAAATGTATTTGGTTTAACTTTCATCTTCTTGCTTTCTTCTTTCGTTTCTTATTTCATCAAAGAAGAAAAACATAAATAAATTTCATCCTATGTGCATACTTGGTATCAAGAATGGAAGTCAATGCTTGTTTGGAAAGATGACGTATAAGACGAAATGGGATGAGATAAATCCATATGAAACTGTAGTTTTATGGTATGGTAACGAGTTAAGTAGAGATGAGCAAAGTAGATTTGATTTGAAAAAATAAAAAAAAATCGAATTTTGAATTAATCGAATCAAGTTATTCGACTTATTAGAGTTATTTGAGTCAACTCGAATAAGAAATTCGAGTTTCGAGCTGAGTTGAGTTGAATTTTACAATTCAAATAACTCAAATAATTCAAATAACAAATTGGTATAAATACCTTTTTAGTCCCTATTAATTTTGAAAATGAGCAAATTGGTTTCTCTCTCTCTCAACAAAAATTACAAAATAATTTTCAAAATTCAAAATATTTATAAAAAATTCAAAAAAATATATTTTTAATTTTTTTAAATATATATAAAGAATATATAAAGTTAAAAAAATTAAAAATTTCCTAAAATAATAATTTTGGGGACATCAATAAGTTAATCAATTATTTAAGTTTATATTTTGTTATTATTACTATTATTATTATTCTTTGAAAACGTTTTCAAATATATATGGTTTGAAATTTATATGCTCTAACATAGAATTAGTTATACTGTAATAAGATTTTAATTTGACATGTTTAATTTTTTAATTTAACTTGAAGAATTTTACTTGATTTGACTCGACTCGAATCGAAAAAATTTTAAATCGAATTATGATGATAAAATATGACTCGTCAACTCAATTAACTTGAAATTTTTTCACTCGATTTGATCGAATGCTCACTCCTAAAGAGAATTCTGCATGCATAATAAATTTTCTCACTTCACTATGATAAAGACGCGTAGGGAAAAAGATGGCCAGTTTGTCCAAGTCGCGAATTTTGCTTAGGGCTCTAGACGAATGAAGGGAAATTTTGGAATTTGACACAACTTGAAATGCAAACAAATCCAAGTCAAATCTAAGAATTTAAAAGGGAAACAATTAAACAAGTAATAAAATATAGAAAAAAAAGAAATCCAAATTAAAGATTAGAAACAATGAAACAAGAACAAAACATAATAACAAAAACAAAATGAAACAAGATAGATGAAAAAGATGGCAAGTGGCGTGTAGAAGTCCTAAGGAGCATTGGAAACCAAATGAATCCATAACCTCCTTCAAACAACTCTAATTTCCCCTCCAAGAAATAAAACTTGATAAGAAAAAGTTTGAAAATAATCTCCACAATATGAAAAAATTGTTGAAACTCTTCTAAAAGAAAACTCAAGAGAAATTTTTGAAAAATTTAGTTCAATACAATACATCTTTGTAGGAGAACATGCCATTTCTATCTCATCTAAATACATAGATTTGAGGAAATTTTTTTTACTATCATCTTTTTTTGGTTCACAAAGTTCATCACCACAAATCTTTTTTCCACTAGAGTAAGAAGATTCAATAAAAGACACAAAATAATACATACTTCTTTCTCAAGTTGGATATTGAAATGGGCATTGTAAACCCTCATGATCTATTGAACTACACAAATAACATTTAACAACAGGTGAGAGATCAATCGTATTCCTCCTTTCGTTTGGCTATCTCCTCTTGAATTTGCATACTAATTTTTGCCTAACTTTCACATCTCAATAAGCCTCTAAATCATCCTTTCAACGAAATTGTGGAATAGAGAACTATGGTTTAGCCAAAGAAGGTAGTCCACAATCATTACCAACCAAAATCTCACCATTAGCATGAGGGACACGCCTAGAATTATTTCCACTAGCATGAGATTGTTCAACCTCAACACCATCATCATCGCCCTAAACACTCAATTTGGGTACTTAGACAAGTTAAAAACTTTTGATGATTGTGTCTAGAATAGTGTCTCGTTGTTGATCTCAAACATCTTGAACCTTTTTATCTTTTTGTAACTTTCCGGTCATAGTATCATGAATCATTGTGAAAGCCTGAAAAGAGCACAACACTCAAGAAAAGAAAAGAAAAATTAAGCAAGTCTCATCGTAATGCACTAAGAAATAGAATTAAACTCTCAATAAGATAATAATTAATCTTGTGAGTCTTTTAAAAGTGTTTATATTAACCAACTTACAATGTGTGAGAATCGATCTAGCAAAGCAAACCTAATGACAATAGGAGTCCAAAACCGGCTAGACACCAAAGAATTGTGTTGTATAGAGGAATGAATGTGCAATGTGCTTTAATCTACTAACACAAGAAATAATAAAGTGTTAGAATGTGTAAAGGAATAATAAAAAACAAAAACAAATGAAAACAAAGCCTAAGGCTAAGAACTAATGAAAATCCTAAAAACTTGAAAATTGTGAAGTAACTTGACAAATTTCATTAAAAGTGTTCCTAGTTTCCAAAAATCATGAAATTTAAACTAGAGACTTCTCAAATAATTTAGATCTAATCTAGAAAGTTTTGATACAAAATTCAACTCAAAAAATATTTTTTATTTTTTTATTTATTTTTTGTAGTTTTCTATTTTTTTCCTCTTTTTCGGTCACTTTTTTGTGGGAAATATTTTTTAATATTTTAAGAGAGTGTCAAATAACAATATGTAAATTTTAAGATCATTTGGAAAATATTTACCCATTGAATAATATTTTTTCCAAAAGTCTTCTGAGTAAAAAAAATTGTTTTGAAGCTGTTTTGCTGGAAATCGATTTATAGAAAAATACAAAGAACACCAAAAACGCCCTAGAAACTAATATCAAATGATAAGGAGATGAGGGAAGAGGATCGTAAGTTTGTCCAAGTCGCGAATTTGGCTTAGGGCTTTAGACGAATGAAGGGAAAACTTGGAATTTGAGACAACTTGAAACACAAACAAATTCAAGTCAGATTTAAGAATTTAAAAAGACAACAATTAAAACAAGAAATAAAAGATATAGAAAAAAACAAGAAATCCAAATTAAAGATTAATGAAACAAGAATAAAACATAATAACAAAAAAAACGAAACATGATGATCGAAAAGATGGAAAGTTACATGTAGAAGTCCTAAGGAGTCATGGAAATCAAATTAATCCACAACCCCCTTCAAACGGCTTCAATTTCCTCTCCAAGAGAAATTCTTCTAAAAGAAAACTCAAGAGAAATTCTTGAAAAGAAAACTCATGAGAAATTCTTGAAAAGAAAAACATAGAGAGAATTTTGTTCATATCATAAAGAGAATTTTGTTCGTATTGATTATGTATTTGTTCTTACCTTGCTATTGATGGCTAGACTCTTAAAGTGGGATGATATTTTATTTTATGGTAAGTATTCCTTTCTAATTTGTTTCTTCTATTTTGAATTGAGATCTTATTTACAAGATGATATTTTATTTGTGTAACCTTCCTAACCCAACCTAGATGTTAAGTCCGAATTTGAAAGATTACATTGACCACCGAAATGGCCAAGCAGAACTATCAGTGTTTAAAATATTTTCTTTAATTTCCAAAGAAAACTTAGCGTGTTTCAAACAGGAGTACGATTTAATTTAAAAAATTAGTTGATCTTAATGATTGTTTTGCAAAAGTTTTATTCTAGAATTATAAATAAATATATCTTTCAAACCTCGTCTACATGCAATTGAAAATTGATATCTAATCATAGTTTTAATAAAAACCCAATTTCATGCATAGCTAATTAATATCCATTTTTTTCAAATTCTTATAATTAAAGTAAATGTCTCATGCTATATAAATAGCAAAACCTAAGTTTCATGCCACGGTTCATAAATAAAACAATACCATATTTGAATATCATGAATTTTAAATTGTTAGAGTTGTGTGACACAAATTCTTATTAAAATAAAATACAAGTGGTAAGATAGAGGGATCTATGAGGGCGAAGGCCGCAGCTCATCATAGATCCCCAATAAGCAAAAAACTAGACTAAGGTTGCAACCGGGGTTGCGGGGGCTTGAAGCCTCTGTGGTACGGTAAAAGTAGCACAAGTAGAATCCGTATAGAAGTTTACTTCTTCTATTTGATATTTGATTAGAATAAGGTTTTTAAGCCTATAAATAGATGTATTCGTCTCTCCTCTTGTATCATTCAAATTTGACATAGTGAATTTTCTTCTTTTCCGCCTGTGATTTTTTCCTGAAAGGGTTTCCATGTAAAATTCGGTGTGTTCTATTTTTCTCTCTTTCTTTGTGATTCATTGTTATTATCGACATTCAAATTTTCACATAAATAATAAATCTAAAATACTTTTAAATATAGAAAAAATGATTCTGAGTCGAGATCCTCCAGAAGCCATGTCTGCGTCCTAACCTGATGGATTATCTGTAAATATGGCAATTAAAGGGGGTGAGCTATGAAGCTCAGTGTGAGTCATATAACAATTAAATAATTGAAACAACAGATAACTCATACAAAATAGAAATTCTTAGAATAATCACACCAATAAAACGATTTAGAGTATTGATTCTTTAGATCAACACATCAATGTTATAATATTTTTGAATTCACAATTTAAGTATGCATATGCTCATGCATGATGATTCAGTTTCAATTTATTAGAATAGATCCTACCCAACTCCATCACACTCCACAATAGGAGTTTCCCTAAGACTCTTTTACCTTTACACCACGGTGTGGATTAACCATTAGTAATAAAAAATGGTGGATGAACCACCAGAGTTTTTGATAAGAAGTTTTTGCAGACAAGCTGCTAGTAATGTGTGGATAAACCACTTATTCGTGCTGAAAAAAGTTGCTAATACGGTGTTGATAAACCATTCATTGGTGTAGATAAAAGCTACTAATATGATGTGGATAAAATACTTATCGGTGCAGATAAACTACTCATAAGGATAAATGATAAAGAATGATATGGATGAATGCAGAAGTGAATCGTAAAGTTTGTCAAAGTCGCAGATTTATCCTAGATCTCTAGACGAACGTAAACTGAAATGAGAAATAACAAAAATAGATTAGTTGTTACAAAAGAGAGTCTAACGAAATTAAAACAAAAGAAAGATGAATAGACTGATAAAAAGTCCAAAAGAGAACGAATTAGGGTTTCTTGGATGGAAAGAAACCGTCCTTGGACCACAAAAAAAAGCCCCAACCAGATCTGGAAAAACAAAACACAAACAGATTTGTTAGAAGTGATTTTAAAGACAAAAGCAAATTGTTTTGTACAAGAATGCTTGAAGCAATAAGAAAAGATTAAAACTCCTAATGTTGATGTGTTTCTTGATGGAACAAGATAGAAGAATATTTTTCTTAAAGCAACTTTAACCTAAAACGAAAATAAAAAAAATCAACAAGCCAAAACAGCAAGAACTAACTTAAATAAGCAAGAAATGATAAATTAAGGATAAAAAAGAGAAGATGGCGTCCTAAGAAGCTTTGGAAACATTAAGAATCCACAACTCCTTTCAATAGCTCTAATTCCCCTTCCAAGAAAGAGATCTTTGCAAGAAAAAGCTTGAAGATAATTCCCACAACCTGAAAGATTGTTAAAATAGCTTTTAAAAAAAACTTAAGAGCAATTCTTAAAGAAAAACTCAAAAAGAATTATTATTAACTCCAAAAAAAAACATAAATCAATTGTGTGTATAAGGGTGAACGTCCATGCTACTTATAGGCCCCCAAAATAACTTTTCCTAACCCTAGTGGAATAACTAACATGACAACTCATCAAATAAAAAAAATACTAAATGTGGACTTTTAATGGGAATTCAGCCAAAGGAATTAAATGGACTCTTTGGGCTAAATTCTTACATGATGGTCCACCTATTAAAATAAAATTGAACCTATAGTTTAAATGTTTTACAATTTGGGCCACTTTGATAATTTGGCTTGATATTCAATTAAATTACTTTCCAAACATTAGGATGGGCTTGGAGACATCTTAATGGTCCATTTTTCAAGAACTTGGTCTTGTGATTCGTCTGCTCTTGAAATTGGCTCGTTCAAGCTCGTACATGAAATCTGATGCGCCTTGGCTGCATTATTCGGTTTCTTGGACCAAGATTTCCAAGATTTAAAATCTCGATTTTCTTGATTCTTGAAATTGTCTGAAACAGCAAAATTGGACCAAGATTCAGTTTCTTGATTTTTTTCAGTCGTGTGTGCATCTAGGCCTTGGTAACAGAGTCTTGAATGATCCCGTTCAATCTTGCTCGAATTTTCTTAGCCGTTGACCTCGTTATTGTGCCATGAGAAAATTTGAGTCCATCATGTTCATGAGCTTTATTTTGGCCATTGATACTCGCATCAATAAACCACTCATCGATGCGAATAAAATACTTACACCTCCTTCATTCATATCGTCCCATCCCATGCAATGCAATATGGCATGCTTATAGTAGTTTAATATGGTAGCAATAAACATGCTTATAACAAATCAATACAGTAGCAATAAGCATGCTTATAATAGATCAATATGATAGTAATAGACATTCTTATAACAAATTAGTATGGTAGCAAATCCATGCTTAACATGTATTCAATTTAATGATATCAAAAGGCATGTTGAACATACAATCAGTAATACAGAGACAATAGGCGTGTATTGTTCACATATTATGCATATAAAAGTAGTAATTCAGTTATTTAGATTACAACTTTCAATTATTCATATTATTAGGGGTCCAAACGTGAGTAATCAAACTCTAAAAATAGTTCAAGGTCTATACAGGGACTAAATAGAACAATTCACAAATTTTTGGACAAAGTGTAACAGATTGCTCGTGTGGCAATAGCAAAAATTAACCTACAAGGGAGACACAATTGTGTAAAAGGGTTATGATCGTATGGTTCACGAACTAGCCTAGGGTTTGCAAGGCACATGGCTGTGTAAAGGGCCGTGTGGGAGACCATGTGGCCCTAATCCTACACACGGTTTGCTCCGATTCTATTGTAAAAGAACACACACTTGTCGCCGGAGGTCTGATCGATGTTCCTCACGCTTGGTTCTGGTCTGATTCACCTAAATCATGTCCTTCAAATGACACGTTCACATAAATTAATGGTTGATTTCAAGATTTAACAAGATTTATCAAAAGATTTGGTTAGAACCGAAAAAGATTAACTAATCAAGTGAAAGATCTTTGTGGAATAATGAGGTTATGAGATTACAAGTTCTATTGATTGAAACGGGTGTGCTTACCAAACTTTGATGAAGATATGGAGGCTATTGATGATGAATTTAACAACCGGTAGAAAAACGATTTAACGAAAATTTATTTGATATGGAAAAGAAAGATTATCAACAACAAAAAGATGCAAAATATAGTGTAAAGAAGAGGAAAAGAAAGGAAAAAGATGATAACTAGAAAAGATGAAGAGCAATTCTATTAGGATTTGAAAAGAGGGAAAGTGAAGACCAAATAGGAAATTAATTGATTAAATACTTAGGGTTTACAATTACTAGGGGCGGCATGGGCAATTTACCCAAAATTGCTGTTATTTATTTATTTTTTACTCCTTAATATATTTATTTTAGTATGGTTTTTATCCTAAGTTGCTGAAAATAAAAGGAGGAGAAATGGAAAAAGGGTAGCTTAAACCTAGGACCTCTAAAGAGGGCACTGACTATTTAACCATCAAGCCTATTTCATTTCTTAGTTAATTATTTTAATTAACCCTTTTTATTTTGGTATGTGAAAATTTGACTCTTGGAAGTCATTTTAAAGTTTATTCTATTTTGATTTGAGATTTTATTTCAATTTTTATATAGAAGGATGATGAGAAAAAAACTTTTTTAAGTTAAGTTTCAAGTAAAATTTTTCAATTCATATATAAATGATACTTCAAATACACTTTAAGTTTATTGCACATATGCATAAAATTATTGTGATTCCTCCAAATCACATGAATTTATTTTCTCATAACTAAATTTTCTTCTTGTAATTTTATTTAGGTTTCTTGGTAGCTAAATTTAGGTTTCTTTTTGTAATTATTGTGATTCCTCCTTATAGTTGTGACTATTAAATTTCATACAAGTTTTAGTAGCTGTTTTCTCAAAAAAATACCAATTCCTACCATTTTAGTTTAGTTTTAAAGTAAATCTTATGCATTTTTATTTCTATATTTGAATGAATTTTAAAGTTAAGATTCAAAAATTATTTTTATGTAAATGTTAAGTTTATATTGTGATTAAATCTTTTTCTCTTTTTTCTTTTAAAAAAATAACATTTTACGCTCAAGTGATAATAAATAGTTCATATATTTTTTTGGTACAATGATCATTGGAACTCGATTTATTTTTTGGTAAATGAACACTCAATCAATAGACCATAACTTGAGATTCTAATTCACAGTCTTAAAAAAAAAAATTGTATTTAATATATTATCTTTGCATGAATAGATAAATTAACTATTAATCAGACAATAACATCTCCAAATAATTAAATATCAGTACATAAATTTATACATAAACAATGCATTAAATATAAGATTATTTGCTTGAATATATTCTATATATATATTTTTCATTTAAGAATTGTTAAATAATTTAAATATTTAACTTAATTATGATAGGTAAATAAATATGCACCAAACCTGTTGATGTGTTTTTAAATTTTTTTAACAATATACATGATAATATTCCTTTTAAATTATTATTTTGGATGATGATATACCATCAACCATTATAGCATTAAGCAAATTCTTTATATAAAGAAATCGATTTGTACATATTTTATTTTCAAACCAACATTGCACGCATGAAATCTCAAGAAAATCTTACAAAATCCATTTTTATTTTTGCAATTAAAACACAGTAATCGCAATTAATTCCTAATGATGTTTTAACACCAGTAGCATTCAATTATTCTCATTATTTTTTTTTGTCCATTTAATAAATCAAGACCAAAATTGAATCTTCAATCAACCATTAGTTAAGATAAACAATACTTGTCATATCACTTAATCCATGATTATTTTTTAGTATTAACTTATAATAATTGAATGCTCTAAGTATAGCACCTTTTGTTTTCCTTTCTAAATATATATTAAATATTCTAAATAAATATTTCAGTTTTCAGTAACCTTTTTTTTTCTTTTATATATATATATATACAGTTTCAGTTTTGATTAGTAGTTCTTTTAATATATAAATAATTACAACATTAGGTTAGAGGGACATCTATTTTGACAAAGCCAATTTCATTTTTCACATTTTAGTTTTTCTGAATTTTTTTTTAATTTATTCTCTATTAGAACTATGAGTTATTTTATAATCATTTTAATGTCCATTGTATTTTTTTTTCATTTATGGTAGTTGAAAATCTTTAATCCAAACTTTAAATTTAAAAATCACCATTATATAAAAATATAAAATCTATAAAAAATATGCTTTTTAAATTTTATAAGATTAATTCATTTTTTGGGTATGAAGTATGAACTTGGTAATTGTTCTCACAATAGGGTTTGAATTTTTTTTTGTCCAACTTAGTTTCTTAACTTGACAATTGTTCCAACATCGAGGCTTAAATTTTTTGAGTCCTACCTTTTTTAAAAGAAATATCATGGACTAACTTGATCCAAAAAAAGTTGAAGTCCCAATAATTGAACAATCTTCAACTTTAAAGATTAATTTGGACAAAAAACGCTTAGGCTTTGTTTAGCATTACTTTTCAAAAGTGCTTTTGGGGTCAAGAACACTTTTCAAGTAAGAAGCAATGCTAAACAAACAACTTTTGGAGTAGAAGTGTTTTTGTAAAGTGCTTTTAAACTTAAAAGCAGTAGTAGTTTTTTTTTTAGCTTTTGCTATTGACAAAAGTGCTTTTGAACCAAATGAGAATTTTAACCCTTATAATATATATTATATAATATTTATATTTTGTATGTAATTATTTTCCTATTAAAATTTATTTTTTATATATAATATAATATTTTAAAATTTTTATTGGTTATATTTTGTTATTTAAAATATGGTTTATATATTCAAATTAAATTTTATGAATAATTAATATTAATTTTTTTTAAAAATATTTAAAATTTATATTTCATATATTAAAATATTAATAATAAATTATAATAAATTAGTTTTTATATTCTTACTAAGATATCATAATATTAACTAATTTGAACATTATTTAAATGTATATTTATTACTTTATAACATTATGTCTAAAATAAATATTTTATTCTCAAAAGTACTTTTTGACAGTAATACTAAACACTTAAATCTTAAAATAAACTTTTCAAATTTACTTCTCAAAATCACTTTTCCATAACACTTTTTAAAAACACTTCTCAAAAGTAAAACTAAACTAGTCCTTAATCTTTAATGCAAAAACAATTATTAATGCAAAAAACCTAAAACCCCAAATAATATATCAACCCATTAAAAATGTAAACCCCGCAATGTTTGATCATATTCCCAGCATAATATAAAATCATCTCTTTTGGGAGCCATTAGAACTAATAGGGGTACTATAGTAATTTTAATTAACTTTATTTTTGATTGTTAATTATTTGTAAAGTGAGAATGGTAATTTGCCCATTCAACCTTAATATATGTCTGTTCCCTCAAAAATTAAAAAAAAAAGGCTAATCTTCTAAATTTTGAGCATTAGGTAAGCCTTAAAATTTTAAGGCTTAAACAATAAAATGGTATCTATATTATAGTAGTTTTCTTAAATTGGTATCTAAATTCTTTTTTTTTTAGTTAAAACTAGTACCTAAACTATTTAAATGTTACCTATTTTACTCAAATTGTTAGTCTCGATAGAAAAAAAAAATTTAGCCAATCACAACTTGCCACATAGAACTTTCTTTATTTTACCCCAACTATCAACATAATTGTTTTGATTTTACCATATTTTCTTATATTTTCTTCTCATCAAATAATTTTTACCAATTTTTCTTAAATTTTCTCATCAACCAAACACCCAAAAAAAATCAATTGCTTCCTTGTACAAAGCTTCCACCATTTTATCATCTTCAAGCTTTAACTGCTTCTACCATCTTCAAGCTTCTAGTCTTCTTTCTTTTTTTACAATAATATTGTGCATTGCCATTTATGAGCTATAAGACTGGATGAGTTTTGGGAACTCATAGTGTGGTGTGTAGTGGTAGGGAAAGACCTTTTTCTGATAAATTAAAAGTTCATCGCCATTCATGAGCATGCACATACATAAACTGTGAATTCTAAAATATTGTGAAATTGATATGTTGATCTAAAGAATTGATACTCTGAATGACTATATGAATGTGATTATTCTGAGACTTGTTATGTTGTATGAGTTATTTACTATTTGCATTGATTTTCTTGTAATGGAACTCACATTGAGCTTCATAGCTCACTCCATTTTTATTTCCATCTCTACAAATAACCCACCAAGTTAGGACACAAACATGACATTCGAAAGGTCTCGACTCAGTTTCGTTTATTAAAATATTTTTGATATCATTATTATTTAAAGATTGTATTGTTTTATTTTAAACTGTGGGGTTTATTTAGCATGCATGATATTTAATTTAAATTTAGGATGATAAAATATAGATTTAGAAATTAATTTTGCATAGAATTTATTCTGACTTTACTTAACTAAAACTAAGTCAAAAATCACTTTTCTGTTGCTAGATTATCAATAAAATTTTGGAGAATAATTAAATTAGAAATTAACTAAGTTTTCAAAAGTAGTCACCATTACAAGGAAGATGTTTTACTTAATCAATTTTTGTTAACTCGAGACTTTTTCTGAAAATAGACAAAGTTTACTTCTAAGATAAATAAATGTTTTAAAATGACTATTTTATAAATCCCAATAGCTTACTAGGCCATTTTAGTGGCTATATTCTTCTGAATTTGGGCCTAACGTCTAGGTCGGGTTGGGGAGGTTACATGATACATCAAATTAGGCTCTCTCAAACATTTGATGAGTTTCTTCTCAAGCAATTTATGAGTCTTTTCTGTGTTTTTTTTTAAATTTTAGTTTCTAGTGTTAATAATCATTGGTGAAATGGTGTCATTGGGAGTCTAATGTTGTGTTTGAGTTTGTGTAGGGAGACAACGACGGTCAGGGGAGCAAGACTTTAACAAGAAGCGAACCTGGAGTGGTCTGCCGAGGATGTCGTGACATTAGGTGTGTTGTGTTGCGTCACCAAGCAAGATCACTATTAAAGATGTCGCGACACCAACTGATATTTGTCATGACATCGAGAATCCCCAAAGCCAAGTTTGTGCTATTGTTAAGGATGTCATGACACCAAAGCTTGGGTGTCGCGACACTAAAGCTTGATAGGGTGAAAAATAATATAAGGGTAATTTTATATCCAACACCAACTCCAATAAGCTCATAAAATCTTAGGGCATTTTTATCAAACTTTAGGATTGAATTTTGGTTGTATTAAAGACACTTTTTTTGTCAAACATAAATGAGGCAAATTTTATCATCTTTTTAGCTTCTATTTTATTCTCTTCTTCATTTTAGGTTTAGAATCCTTTCCTTTCTCAGCTTAGTTAGTTTTAGCCAATAGTTTATTTAGTTTTTACTGTAGCTTTCATTTTCTTGGAGTTAGATACAAAAACATTTCTTTGTATTTTGATTTCTCTTTAAAGTATCTAATAGATCTTAGCTTTGTTAACCTTCAAAAGTGTAAAAATCTCAAGGTTGATTGTGCTTTCATCACCATTGGTGCTGCTATTCTATAAAAAAACCCATTGAGAGCCACTAAGATTTTCATTGTAACACAAATATTACAATTGATCTGTTACACATGCAACTAAACCACTTTAATTTCTAATATTTTTGTGTTGATTCTCTACTCAGAGTTGGTAAGCTGTGGCGTGGTGTGGTTTGCAAACCCTTTTATCAATATCAAAATAGTAGTCATTCACATTTAATATGATTGTTTCTTATTAGTATCAAGTATTAAGACACAATTTAGTTTTGTTATAGTTATATTATCTCTTACTTTAAATATAAGAATTTTAAAAAATAATGTTTTAGAATATAATAATTTTTTTGTATAAAAAAAATATACATTTTTACTACTTTGAGGTTTATTTTGAAATATAAAATAATTACAGAATCAATGGCTTCTAATACTAACATATTACCATTTTTAAGTATATTTCACTTTATTTATCTTCTTTAGTATCAATTCAATATAAGGAATGGTAGGTAGGGTTTTATGGCATCATCACAACTCTTAATATAATGAATTGCACATTAGAATAATATTTTTTAAATGTCATATATTATTTTCCTTTCTAAGATTTTTCATTCTTTTCCCCTATGGTTTATTATATATAACAAGATTTTCTTAGAAATATGGATGTTTGGGCTTTTTTACCTGAATATTGTAAAAAAAATTAAATACAAAAATGAAATGTCAATAGGATTAAATACAAAATTGTATGCCAGTAGGATTAAATACGAAAATGTTATGTCAGTAGCGATGGTGCCTATCTCATAGGCGGCACCACAAATTTTTTTTTAAAAAAATTATTTTTTATTTTTAAAAAAATATTATTTTATTAGTGATGCTTCTCTCATAGGCGACACCACATTCGTATGCAAGTTTCGGGTCTAGTATGCGCTTTGTATAACTACGGAATTAGTATATAGGGGTGGTGCCTATTTGATAAGTGACACCAGTGACCCCTATCTAATAGGCGGCACTGGTGACCCCTGTTTGATAGGTAGCACTAGTGAAGCAATTTTGAGCTCCTATTTAATGGTCCCAGTGAAGAAGAGAATTACACTTAAAAAAAATAGCAGAAAAGAAGGAAGAAGAGAGGGAGAAGAAAGAAAGAAAGAAAGAAATAGGAAGAAAAAAGAAGGATAAGATATTTTTATTTATTTTTTTAAATAGAATGGTTATGATGACGATAAATTATTTTGTTAGTATTATGTAGTTTGTTTATTGTTATTTTATGTTGATTTTAATTTATTTTAAAGTTATTTTGTTAGTTATTATTATAAATTATTTGTTTAATTTAATGTTTTATTGTGATTTGTTAGGTTATGAATGTAAATTTTTACTAATTTTTTATTTATTTTAAAGTTATTTTTTCAGTAAGTTTTGTGATTAGGTTAATTGTTTGTTTAAGGTTTATAGTTTATTGTGATTTATTAGGTTATGAATGTAATCTTTTAATTTTTTTAATTTATTTGAAAGTTATTTTGTTAGTAACTATTATAAATTAATTATTAGTTAGTGATGATACCAGAGGAAAATAGATAAAAACTGAAAAAAATTATTTTCTATCATAGATATTGGTAAAAATGGCAATAAATCTGATATTACCTGATGAGATAACAACTTCAGCACAAAGGGAGAAAGCTTATAAGATGATAAGAGAATTGTAAGATTACAAAATGAAACCAGAAGAAGACATTGTTCAACAGCTTATTACTGTAAATCAAAAGATGCAATTATTGAAGGGTCATGAATTGATTAGAAAGAATAAAGTGCAATACTTGACCCTTAGAGGGACATTAATAGAACAGGAGCATCAAATCATTTTAGATCAACTTTGGAAGACATTGATATCTCAAACCTATTGGAATATAGTTATATACTTCGTGAAGTTTATAATCTCTTATGGAGCAAGGAAAATAGCGAGACAAAGTGTAGGTTTGGAAAATTTGATTGGGAAGCAAAATGTCTTTGACATGCCATGGATGGATAAAGTAGTTATTAGAAAATTACCAAGAGAATTTATAAATTCAATACCCATTATAAAGATTGAAGAGGAAGAAGATATTGAGGAATTTTCAAATTGGATTATAGAAGATGAATTTGAAGAGAATTCATAATTTAATATAGAGAATTTCCCGGAGGAAGATACATAATCGGAGGTGGAAGAAAATGTAGAAATGAGTTTAAGTGGTTAAATGTAAAGATAAATGTTAGAGAGTAGAGAATGTCAAAAAAAAAAGTAAATATGGTTGTAAATATACGAAACTAGAACTAAAAAAGTTTGAGGTTATGAATGAAAACTTTTGCATATTGATATAATTTTGGTCTTTTTTATTCATTAAATTTTTTATGTAATTATTATTTTGCTGTTTGAAATTGTTTTGAGAATATTTATTTCTTTAACAGAATTAGTATTGAAGATGAATAATCAGCTTTTCGTATTCGTTTATTTCAATAGAGTAATTTTGACAACAACAGTTGGATGTATATTTGAACGTCGCCAACAAATAGTAATAAGATTTAATATAAATGTCTTGTTTGATGATATAAAAGAAAAGATTAGTGAAAAAATTGTTAGACGTTGTGGGAGAATGATCTTGAAATTTTTTTACAAGTTTCCAATTTCGGCAGATCCCATCAAATTCACCAAAATAGAACTTGTAAACAATAAAGACGTGGAGACAATGGTCACTGTTTATTGTGGGAATCAAAGAGACCAAAATGCACCAATTCAGCTATTTGTTGAGTTAGCTAGTGTGGAGCCAACTGAAGATCTCATTCTATTAGGTGAAGAACATGCAGCTCAAGAGCCATGTATGGTGATTCTGATATCGTACGTTGATAGTTAATCGACTATACGCGGGATCGACATCGATCTTAATGCTACACACAAGACTGATGTGGTTGGTGATGATGGATACGATAATAGTGATCCTTCTAATCATGAGGTCGATAGTGATAGTGATCTCAATGTGGATGAGGTCTTGAATGATATTGATGATGAATGCGTGAATGATGATAGGAACATCAACGCGTCTTCAGTCGAGAATCAGATTCGACGTATTGTGATACGCAATAATCTTGGGGCACACATGTTGCTCATAGACCCCGATACAGTGCACGTAGCCGAGTTCTCGGAGTACCTTGATATACTACCTGCTCACCGGTTGGCTGTAGATTTCGATCCTGATGAGTTGTTTGTGGGCAGAGATTCAAAAGTAAGAATGTAACACCCCAAATTTCTGTAGTTTCAGCTTTTGTGAAATGGTAGCATAGGAAAATATCTGAAAATGTTTTTGCATGAATTTGCATAATATCTGTTTGCTATTGCATTTAAATGCGTTGGGGGTGTGTTGGGGAAGTCCTAAGTTCAAGTCTCAACTTGAGAAAAATTTTTGTTTTTATTGAAATAAAGCTTGGCTTTTGATTAATGGGCTAATAAGAATTTTTTGGTAAAAACTTAACAGAATGGGCCTACTGGTCTAGCGGTTAAGTGGCAAGGGTTTATGTTAGAGGTCCTGTGTTCGAATGCTGGCTTGGGCATTATTTTTTTGCCACTAAGGACGTGATAGAATTGGAGGTGAACTAAAATACTATAGTGGTAGGGTTTATCAGATTTTTCTGAGTGGTTTCAACAAAAAACTCTCTCTACCGTAATTCCCTACTATTTTCCTCCCTCCACGTTCTTTTTCTTTTCTATTTTTTTGAAATTTCCCTTGCCTTCCTCCCATTCATGTTGATTTCGTACTAATGGGCTTCTACGATTCATTGACGTTCTCCTCATTGGTAAGTTTTCCGTTTTGCTCGATTTGAATATTGCTCGAGTTAAGTGTCTAGTAAGAGGTTTATTCTGTTTGATAGGAGTGGATCAAGGGGCTGAAGAACAGCCATTAACACTTTAAGGATTCGGGTTTGCTACTTTCCATTCAAAGGTAAGTTGATCGTTTGTTGAGTGGATTTTTCGTTTGAGGTTAGGTGAAAAGACTCATTTATGAGGTTCTAATAGGTTGGATATACTGATTATAGGTCTTAAAGTGCTCGGGATTGCGTTAGGCTTCAATTGAAACCAGATGTGTACTCCAATCAATTCAAAATTGTGTTTCGGAAAAAGCTAAAAACGCTACTTTCGACGCCACACGGGCGTGTGGACAGGCCACGTAGTGAGACATGACCGTGTGATTGACGAGCTAGGCCGTGTGCATGCCACACGGGCATGACGGACACGGGCGTGTGATGGCTTATAGGCTGTGTGCAAGGCACGGGCTCAGGCAAATGGGCCGTGTGGGCTACACAGGCGTGTGGGCCCACACAGGCATGTGGGAATCTGGGTTAGGCCGTGTGGTCCACACAGGCAAGGCCAATTTGGACCGTGTGACCCACAAGGGTAGGGCACACGAGCGTGTGAGCCTAATTTGTTGGAAATGTTCTGTAAGGTTGTACGGGTCGTCTGAGTCGACTGTGACCTATCGTAGGGTCAGTAAGCTACTTATCTAGACTCTTAATTCTGTGATGTATGTGTTAGCATGTTATACCTGGCATGATTATCTGATCTGTTGTGGAAATAAATGTATAACCCGTTTGTCTGCATTATAACATGCCATATTTGTATGATGCATTGCATCGGGGTGGATTTGATGAAGAGAAGGGAGTATCTGTAGGGCTTCATGAGCCTAATATCTAGCAGCTACGCTGCATACTTATGATATGTGCTGCATTGCGGTACCTTATGGTGTGTAGGGATGGATAAGACGGTTGTATCCCCATATATGGTGTGTAGGGATGGGTGGGTCGATTTTTTCCCCATATAGTGTGTTGGGTTGGACGGAGTTGGTGCGCAGGGCTGGTGGGCATATTCTGTTGATCTGATCTATTTTGCATGCTATATCTGACATGGGCTGAAGCCTTAAGACTATATCTGATAATGATTCTGTTAGGGCCCAGGCCCGAAGTATGATTGTATTTTGTTATCTGTTTGCTTGCATGCTATACTGTGGGGATGTACACACTGAGTTGTGAAAACTCACCCCTTTATTTATTTATCTGTTCAGGTAATCCCCAGCAGTAGGTGGATCGGTGCAGAGGAGGACTCGACGGTGACCACGTCCGCATACATTTTGGTTATGACTTTTACTTTGGTTTGTTTATTATTTGTTGAGGGTTGATGTGATTTTGGATTTTAATTGGGTTTTGAACTGTGGATGTGGATTATAAAATATAACATTAATATTATGGTTTTCCTAAAATAAACTAAGAATTTTCATAAATAAAAATGAGTTCTCAAGATAATAATCAACAATTGAGTTTCAAATGCTTCATCAATAAAGAAACGTTTTCAAAACAATACGACTTTTTTTTCATGATTTACGACTAAGTAAAAGACAACAAATGGCATGGTTTATGAATCAAAAAGGTTTAGTTAAAACACTCTCATGTGACATCGCCAGATTCGGTCATAACATCTAGGCCGGGTTTGGGGTGTTACAAAGAAAGAGTGCGTATTTACCATTAAACGGTATAGCATGAATATATCAGTGTACTACAAAGTCGTAGTGTCTAAACCGACATTATATATTGAGGAGTGTTGGAGCTAAGTAGAAGGCTGCAATTGACGGGTACAAGCCGCATTTATCTAGAAGTCACAGATGTGGGAGATACAAAAATTTGTTGGGTCTCATACATGCACTTTAGCATGTATGACAGAAGATCATAGAAAACTTGATTCCAAAACTATATGTTCGTGCATCATGTCAATAGTGATGGACATGCCAACTATTAAAGTTTTGGTACTAATTTTCGAAACGCAGGTACAATTTCAGTATCGAGTATTATACTAGAAGGTATGGATAGCTAAACAGATAGCAATTGAGCAATTATACGAAGATTTCGATGCGTCGTACAATGAGCTACAGGGATGGTTTTCCGCTATGCGAGAGTAAGTGCCGAGGACTATTATTGAGTTGCAGACACGACCTTATTATGTCTCGGATGACCAAATACAATCAAGAAAAAGAATTTTCCAAATGATGTTTTGGACGTTTGATCCATGCATGTGCGCATTTCCCCATTGCAAGCAGTTTGTGCAAGTAGATAGGACCTGACTATATGGAAAATATACACAGATCCTACTTTTTGTGGTTGCTTAAGACAGGAATAAGAATGTGCTCTCAATAGCGTTTGCCATTATGGATAAGGAGAACACTAAATTTTGAGAATTCTTCTTTATGAACCTGCAGAGGTATGTTATTAGTAACGATAATAGTTGCATTATCTTCGATAGAGGAAAATGAGTAATTACCGCCATTAGGTGTTCCGGTGTACCATGGAGATCCGTTTACTGCATTCGACACATCGCGGCTAACTTCTGCTAAGATTATAAGAATGCAGACTAGTGAAGATAAGTTGCGAAAATAGGTAAAAGATAACCTTATCTTTTCAATATATGTTTTAATGTTTTAGGGCGAGATTGTAACTTATCTTTTCTTAATACATACACAGCGTACGAGCTAGAGCCACACATTTTTCGGCAAAGGATGACTCGACTTAAGAATGACATGGAGGGTCAAACAAACACACCTTTCTGACAGTGGTTGGGTACCATGGAGTCGTGGTAATGGGCTCAAAGTTTTGACAAGGGCTTTCGGTATGGTTATATGACCACCAACTTGGCGGAAGGGGTTAACTCTGTATTTATGAAAACACGACATCTTTTTATTTCATCTGTCTTCTCGGCTACTTTTTATAGGTTGGCTACACTACAGCAAGATAGGTTTTTAGCGACTTTTTTTGACCTATAAGCACCGCTAAAACTATTTGAAGTGCCGCAAAAAACGTCGCTAAAGATAACGCCACTAACATTTTGCGGATTTTATAAAAAAAACGCCACTAAAGAACATGACTTTTAGCGGCATTTTTTAGAAAGCGCTGCTAAAGAATGTGACCTTTAGCAGTGATTTTTATACAAATGCCGCTAAAGAACATGACCTTTAGAGGCGCTTTTCTCAAAAATGCCGCTAAATAACGTAACCTATAGCGACGTTTTTCATACAAACGCCGCTAAAGAACATAACATTTAGCGGCGCTTTTCTCGAAGATGCCGCTAAAGAATGTGACCTTTAGTGACCTTTAGCGACGCTTTTCATACAAACGCCGCTAAAGAACGTGACCTTTAGCAGCACTTTTCTAAAAAATGCCACTAATTTTAGTAGATTTCTAATATCCTATTTTCATTCATATACAACCTTCCCTGTAACATCAAATCCAACCAATAACAACAAATCTAAATGATACTTCAAAAATCCAACGAACGATATATTATCTAAATTAATAAATGAAATAACAAAATATTCTTACAGTAATATTAAAAGTTATATTGTTAAAACATTGTTATAATAAGAAAATAAACGTTTAAGATGGTGGATTCTTCTACTGTTGAAACATCTTCATCATATTCTGAAGCTGTAGCTGGAGTTCGTTGTATTTTTTGTTTTGCTCTGCTTCTCTTGCTGTTGCCTCCGCTTTAAGTTGAGCAATTTGCTCAACTGTGCTCGCTTGCATTTGAGCTATCTAGTCTCTTAACCTATGAACTTCAGCTTGAACTTGACTCCTCGAAGGCATGTATTGCTACGAGCTGGATCCAAAATATTGGGTTGGGTTAACACCAGATCCTTGAAATCGAACCCGACCATACTTTTCAGAACCCAAAACTTCAATAATAATTCTGTTATCAATGTCCTCAAGATTAACAGAACTATCACTCAAAGCTATCGCTTCATGCTCTGCCTTTTTATCCTTTAATTTATCCTAATAAATCAATTAAAGAGTTAGAAACGAAATATATAATAAAAATAAATGCAACATAGCTTAACATTATTTAAAACTACTAACGATGAATATACCATTATAATTAAACCATTATGATTAGACATTATAAATGTTTAAAATAAATAAAATTTTATTAAGTAAATATACCATAATTTCTCCAGCTTCAGAAGTCATTGGAGATCCATCTTTCTTCCTTTGTGTAATGTCAAAAAGCTGAAGGCGTCCAGCTTTTTGACCAGACGAGAGTTCCTACAATATAGTAGTAAAAATATTATTTAATAGAAAAAAATAATTTTTGACACAATTAATAAATTCAAAATACCTCGACCTCAGCTACACAAGCAAAACTTTTCGACCTTGTTGTGTGCGTGAATTTTTGTTTTTGCCTACTGCTTCTTCCAACTCGCTCACGATCCTACATTATGAAATTATTATTATGTATATAGTCAATATTATAAACCAAAATAATTATAAGAGTTTGGAAGTACGTAATACCTCTCCTTTCTTTGAATTCCATAATCTAACCGTATCTTCCCATTGGTACAGCATTCCCGGTGGGACATTTCGCAATTTCTCTTCGGGGTTATATCTTTCTTAAAATATTCTTTTTTTAGAGTGCTTTTATGGTCTATCCATGTTTTTCCCAATGCCTTCTTGATATAAGCATTCGAGACCTCTAAAGCAAATCTCTCCTAAAAAACACAAGTTTAGAAAATAAATATAAATGAAACTTAAACCAAAGTATTATAAATTACATTAATATTTTGTTACCTTAATATTATCGAGAGCTTGATTT
The DNA here is from genome assembly GCF_007990345.1 of Gossypium hirsutum. Classification (NCBI taxonomy): domain Eukaryota; kingdom Viridiplantae; phylum Streptophyta; class Magnoliopsida; order Malvales; family Malvaceae; genus Gossypium; species Gossypium hirsutum. The sequence goes on along the minus strand of NC_053431.1, from coordinate 93,074,058 downwards.
TTGTTACTATCAGGCATTTGATGCCATGATTCATAGTTTATCGACAACATATTGACATTTCGTGCTATAATGCCCAAATATCCTGCTAAAAGTCGAGCTTCTGATCCAACAAGCTGACCAAGATTGTTTCTAGATACTTTGACATGCTCGACAGGATTTAACTCGTATAAATATTTTAGTAGCGTACGTCCTCGAGTTCTGCGCGACCCACCGCTTTCAGCTGAAAAATGGTATATTATAATATAAGAATTTGAAAAAGAAATTAATAATAAAAGTCAATACGCATGTAAATTAAATTTAACATTACTTTGAATTTCTGTAAGCTCGTCAGGTGTTTCCAGAACATTCGAAGATCCAATAGTAGTCTGTTGTTCACTATTTGTTTCTTCTGAATTTGGAGTATTCTGAATAATACTTAGATCTCGTAATCTTCTTCTAGGCATTTTTTCTACAATACACATAAAATAGTTGAAATTTTAGTAACTAATTACAAAAATAATAGTACATATAAAATAGTTGAAATATTTAACAAGGCTAAGATTTAAATTATAATATTACATATAATTAAAAAATCGTAAAATTTTACTACATTATAATTTGTAAACATCTTCATCCACATCCTGGCAAACCCATTGAAATTGTATACTAGTATTAGAGATATTTTCATTTAAGTTTTTTGTTTTGGAAAAGACAGTTTTTGATCTTTCAACGATGTCATCTCTACGTTCATTGCCCATGTCAAACAAGTCTCTAGGGGTGTTTTGGAGTACAACATATCAACCCTCATCAGTTGGATCTTTTGAATGAAAAACTTGTCTCACTTGAGAAGAAAATACATATGACTCGTCTATCAATTGTTGTCCAGTGTGAATCAAGCGAGAGAAATTCTCCATTGTAAAACCAAATTGATCTTTTTAATTCCGTGAGCAGTATAGACATCAGCCCAATCACATCAAAATACGAAAACTTTCCATTTACCATAGTAATCCAACTCAATAGTGTCAGTAAGAAGTCCGTAATACTCCACATTTCCCTCAATAGGATTACTGTCCCTAGCACTAGCATAACTTGTAATTGAAGAATTAACAACAATTCCACAATTTTGATTTCTCCTCAATCTCTCGCGATATTTTGTATGAAATCTGAATCCATTGATGAGGAAGGCACTATATCTTTTTACTACCCTATTCCGACCTTGGGAAAGCCATTTAACTTCGTCATTGATGTCCTTCCTACTCTAAACCTATTGAATCGAAAGTAAATTGAGTACTTATAAACGTTATGAGAATACATTATTATTTGTCAATGAAGGCTTCAATTGCATATCGTTTGGTTTAACCATTCATGAAAAGATTCAGTGAATAACTTATTAATCTCTCGATGTTGTAATCTTCGGAAGTGTGAACGAGATCTCAAGATTTGTTTGTATTCACTATGTTAAAAAGAGGTTTAATTGGTTTGAAGACAAACAAATTGAAAAGATGAATATTTATCAAATTCTAGAACTTACTTCTGGAATGGTTCAATTGGATCGTGGTGAAAAAGAACATATTGATGTGCTTGTACCCAAGATCTATCATTTAATTCTGCAATTTCAACTTTACCGATTGGTTCTGCATAACTTTGAAATAAATAAGTTTCGGCCAAGTTATGATCAGTGAGCCCAGCATTTCTACTTGGTCTATTCAATCTTGTTTCAACATCTTCTAAATATTGAGAACAGAAAGTCATACACTTCTCTGCCAAGTAACCTTCAGCAATTGATCCTTTTGGATAACGCTTATTACGACAACAAGACTTCAATTTGCATAGGAACCTAAACACGATTTACAACATTATCAAAAGTTGTAACTAAAGGTATAGAGGTGAATGAATGAATAATTTACAAATAAATTATCACCTTTGTAACACTTCTTACCCGTATCCGATGTCGGGATAGGGTACGAGGCATTACCGGACTTGAACAGAACCAAATATACAAAACCGAGCCATACAATTTCGTCCAATCTAAAACAAATCAAATAGTCGGTTTGTCCATATTGTGGGCCTACAAGGCCCAAAACATACATTATTGGCGGGCCAGGACTAAACCGAGAACTTGCAGAAATTTTAAGAAAATTTCTAGGTTAAAGCCTCACACGCCCGTATGGAGGCATTGCACATGCCTGTGTGCTTGGGGACATGCCGATGTCCCACATCCGTGTGGAATTATTGGATTTATTTTCCAATTCGAACCTACAGGGGTTTTCACACGGCTGAGCACACGCCCGTGTCATTGGCCCGTGTTCCTTGCACGGCCAATGGCACGCCTATGTGGTAGCCCGTGTGATTTTAGAGAGCATTCTGTTTAAAACATCATCATACAAATTTGATGTACACGACCAAGCACATGCTCGTGGCTAGAGGCCGTGTCCTCCACACAGTTGAGACACACGGTCATGTCTCTGCCTGTGTGTTTACTACCATGCATGTTAACCTAAAATTCAAGGTGCAGGGGACATACGACCAAACGACACGCCTATGGGCCTAACCGTGTGTCACACACAGTTTAGACACATGCCCGTGTGTGTACCCGTGTGGACTATTTGAAGGTTACTCTCCAAGCCATTGGTCACCCTTAAACAATCATACACTCCCATATGTTCAATGACATATTCCATGATATATTTGGACACTTAAACATGCAACATTATAGCATCACTATGACCCCTTTTTATACTAGTCCATTTGTATTCACACAACCTTTAGTCATTCCACACCAATTTCATGTTTTCTATATTCCTTATTATCAATCCATTATGAGTGCTAAATCATGCAACCACATACTAGCAAATAAATAGTCATCCATCAAACCAACACATACACATCTTAGAATGCATGCAAAGGTAAACTTAGGGATACATCCCAATCATTAATATGGGCCAAATCACATGGCCATATACAAAAGAATTAATTCCCAAATGAGCCATTACATTTGGCTACTTCAACATGACGCATATACGCAAAATAAACAAGTTTCCTATACATGCCATGACCAAAATAATTGAACCCTTTTTTATACCCAAAATCCTTGAAGATAGTGTAACCTGAGCTCCGACGTCTCCCGATCCTTTGAGCTAGCTTGACGTATCTAAAGAGAAGGGAAAAGAGAGGAGGGTAAGCTATAAATCTTAGTAAGTACACATACAAATAATCTACATTTTTGCAATTATTGATAATTTGAGCATAGTTACTTATCCATTATAATACTTTCATCATGTCATATGTATACTTACCTTCCATATTCATATGCACATGCTTATCCAAATACACATCTTTCACAATATCATCATATACTAAGTCCTCATAGGGTTCTAGTACATGCCTGTACCATCTTGTACACATATGGCTTACTTAAATTTTAGTTCTGGAATTCATATTACGTTACCCGTTGAACACTTGGAATATGATTCGGACACACGGAGGAAATGCACAGAAGTGCCTGAACGTGCCTTGGCTACCTAACAGAAAGTGCATCGAAGTGTCTTATATCACTGCATCACATGCTACTCTCAACGGGCTACTCAAAGAGCTAAGAGAGTATCCGAACACAACTCAGGATACCCAGCACCCGGACCCTAGCATGTATTACATATTAAGTGAGCTCATAACACACATGACTATCCTAGTGACATGTCACTTGTATCCTCAACTATTCTTAAGGTTCAAACGGGATTTTAGACTTTCAGACCTTTACCGAATGTACTCGCATAATGGTTTTTTTCACATAGCCAACGTCTCATAATCATATAGCAAAGCATCAAAACATGTTATATTATCAACATAGCCAAATAAGCATATTAAGCATACATATATCAATAAATCATTTAATAACAATAATTAATGTATTTATTTGCATATGTACTTACCTCGGTACAAAATATTAGAAATCAAGCCTGAACCTCGTAAACCTTGTTCTTTCCCCGATCAAGGCCCGTATCTCCAATCTCTTGATCTATAATACCAAAATTAGCTCGTTTAATACATACATTACTCAAAACGATCCAAAATTCATATTTGGGTAAAATTACTATTTTATCCCTATACTTTCATATATTTGCAATTTAGTCCCTAGGCTTGGATAATACAATATATGGGATTTCTTAGTTACCCAAGCCTAGCCAAACATTTTTCATGTTCATAGCAGCCCACATTTTCCTTTCTTTCACATTTTTCTACCATTTTCTACAACTTTTACAAAATAGTCTTTAAAGCCCTTTTTTATGAAAATCTACTTAGTAAAAGTTGTTTATCATCCTTTAAACTCCCATATCCCTCCATAAATCATCAAAACACAAGCTTCTCATGCATGGGTAAATTTCTAAACATGAACCCTAGCATGAAATATGAGTAGAAATAGAGCGAGCAAGTTACCGAGATTTCAAAAATACGAAGAACATTAAAAATAGAGCTTGAGAGCACTTACTATTGAGCTTGGAAAGCTTGAAAACCCTAGCTATGGAGAACCCTAATTTTCGGCAGCAACATGGAGAGAATGAGTTGATTTTTGGCTTATTTTCCCTTTTTATTTCATTAATATACCAAATGACCAAAATGCCCCTGATGCATTTCCTTCAAAATTTTCCATACAAGCCCATTTTTGTCCAAAAACTTAGAAATTGAGAAAATTGTTCTTTAAGACCTCCTAATTAATAATCCAAAGCAATTTCATACAAATTGCTTCTAAAACACAAATTTTGCAACTTATTCAATTTGGTCCCTAATTTCCAATTGGACACCTTATACTTAGAATTTCTTCATGAAACTTTAACACATGCATATATTCATATTCTAAACCTCATAACAATCATAAAAACAATATTTTAACGTCAAATTTGTAGTCCCAAAACCACTATTCTGACTAGGCCCTATTTTGGGATGTTACAATCTTTCTATAGGATACATCCATCGATAGAATCCTGGTCCACCAAGTATTACTTGACGAGGGAGATGGATTAGCAAGTGCACCGTAATAGTGAAGGAGGAAGGTGGAAAGATCTTCTCCAATTTGCATAAAGTCAAAGCGGCTCAATCTTGTACTTTTTCAAGTTCTTCAACATTCAAAACTTTGCCACAAATAGCTTTTATTATATTGGATAGTTCAATTATACAAGACGTCACCTTTTTTTGACATATAACAAGCAACTGGCAGTAAATCTTGCACCAAGATGTGATAATCATGTGATTTTAAGGAATATAGTCTTCGATCTTTAAGACTCACACATCGAGATATATTTGATGCATACGCATTTGGGACCTTTATATCATTTAACAGCATGCAGAACACTTCTTTCTGTTTCTTCGACATTGCAAAAATAGAAGGCAGCAATCGATATTTCCCATTCAGAAGTACTTGGGGATGAAGATCACGCTGAATTCCCATGTCAACTAAATCAAGTCAACTCTGAAGATTGTTTTTCGATTTTCCGTCGACATTCAAAATTGTTCCAATGATGTTCTCGCAAACATTTTTCTTAATATGCATAACATCAAGATTGTGTCGTAAAATGTGATGCTCCCAATAAGGCAACTCCAAAAAAGTACTTCTTTTTTCTACAGGTCCGCCTCATTAGGATCATCATCTTCATCAGATTCATCCATCAATCTTCTCTTTGTTTACGTGTTAGGTGGTTGATTCATCTGCCCATAACTGAAATTGATAATATTTCAACATGAATAATATTTCAGATCCAATGGTCTACTCAGGAGCTTCTCTGAACTATTCAGTACCGTCAAATAGAGTCCTCTAAAATCTAAATCTATGATTTTCATCTAGCCACTGACGATGCCCCATATAAGAGAACTTTTTCCCATTATATAACCACTTTGAACATGTTTGCGCCGCACAACAAGGACAAGGATAACCTCCTTTGGTACTCCAACCAGATAAATTGGCATAAGCTGGGAAATCATTAAAAGTGCATAACAACGTTGCACGTAAATAAAAGTTCTCCTTTCTAAAGACATCATATGTTTCAACACCTGCCCATAACTGTTTCAACTCTTCAATAAGTGGCTACATATATATGTCAATATCATTTCCGGGACCTTTCTCTCGAGGGATAATCATAGATAAGATAAAAGCATATTGCTTCATGCAAATCCACGGAGGCAAATTATAAAGAACCAATACTACAGGCCAAGTACTGTACGAAGTACTCATGATTTTAAAAGGATTAAATCCGTTAGCTGCTAGCCCAAGCTTCACATTCCGATGATCACTTGCAAAGCTTGGAAATTTACTGTCAAATGATTTCCAAGCTAAGGAATCTGCAGGATGCCTTAATAATCCATCATCGGTTTGTTGATCATGATGCCACCTTATAGACTTGACTGCCTTTGACGACATGAACAGCCTTTGAAGCTTCGATATTGTAGAAAATATCGTAAAATCTTTTCTGGCTTTTTTCTTAACTGTGCCTCACCTTCATCCGCATTTACATCTCCTGTATTCCTATTCATCCAACAAGAATTACTGCAAACATGACAAGACTATTGGTTTTTCTGATCACCCTAGTACAACATGTAGCCATTTGGGCAGTTATGAATTTTTTGGTACCCAAGGCCTAAATCTTTTATTAGTTTCTTCATATCTTGATAAGACTGAGGGATTTTTGCAAATGGAAACATATCTCTCAAAAACTCTAACAGCATTGTAAAAGAGTTTCCTGTCCACCCTCTCAAACATTTGAAGTGAAATAGACGAATGCAGAATAACAATTTCGAATATTTTGATCCCGGGTAAAGTTCTTTGTTCATTTCATTAAGTAACTTGTAGAACTTCACCGCTTCTTCATTTGGCTCTTCATCAGGTACACTTCTTCTTATTTCGGTTAAAAACATTTCCACCAATATTACAATCATCGGATGCAATAAAGTCAGGTGGAAACGGTTGCAAACCGTGACTGTGCATATTAAATGCATCCCGCAACATACCTTCCATGTCATCTTCTCTAACATACTGATGGTAAGCAGTATGAGGATAAGTCGGATTAGATGTTCTACTAGGTATACATTCTCCACGGAAAATCCATTTTTTATACCCCCGAATAAACCTATCAACAATTAGATGTTCGTAGACAACTTCACGAAAATGCCAATTGATGTTGCCACACTTCTGACACGGGCAAAGAATCATATTTTCTTGGCTTGCATTTTGTAATGCAAAATTTAAAAAAGTTTGTACTCCATTTCGATAGTCGTTGCTTACCCTTGACAAATTCATCCAATTCTTATCCATTTCGTTATTCTTGAAGTCTAAAGTTGACAATGAATTGCAGTTACTAAAATAGATAATACATATCAAGTATAAAGTATCTAATGGGTGTAAAACTAATTCAAGTAAGTTGCGGGATTTTCAAGTGTATATTTATGTATTACGTAAGTTAAGTAAGTTTTGTAAGTTATGTAACTTATGATATGATATACATTTATGTAAGGCATGTAAGTTATGATATCATATACATTTATGTAAGGTATGTAAGTTATGATATGATATATATTTATGTATTATGTAAGTTATTTAAGTTATGATATGATATATATTTATGTATTATGTAAGTTTTGTAAGTTATATTTATGTATTATGTAAGGAATATATTTATGTATTATGTAAGGTATATAAGTTATGTAAGTTATGATATAATTTATATTTATGTAAGTTATTATATGATGTATATTTAACATTAAGATAAATATTATTTCTCTTTAAAAAAATTATTTTAATTAAATAATAATTAAATAAATTAATCCAAATTATGTAATTTAAAAAATTGTGTATAAAAAGGTGAAAACCGTATAAGATGAAATGTCAACTTTGTTCCAAGAAAAAGAAATAATTAAAATAAAATTTGATGATGTGGAAAATCACATGAATTTTTTAATTAAATAATATTTAAATAAATTATTTTAGTTAAATAATATTTAAGTAAATTAATCCAAATTATGTAATTTAAAAAATTGTGTATAAAAAGTTGAAAACCGTATAAGATGAAATGTCAACTTTGTTTCATGAAAAAGAAATCATAAAAATAAAATTTGACGGTGTGGAAAATCGCATGGAAAAAAATATTTTAATTAAATAATATTTAAATAAATTATTTTAATTAAACAATATTTAAATAAATTAATCCAAATTATATAATTTAAAAAATTGTGTATAAAAAGTTGAAAACCGTATAAGATGAAATGTCAACTTTGTTCCATGAAAAAAAAATAAAAAATAAGATTGAACCTTGTTTTAATATGGTAATGACATTATGGTAATGGCATTATCGACTAACACTACCATTCATGACATGTACTATAGTCTATATATAGACATGTGTTTCGCTTTTATTTGACAAATCACATGTGCAGTTAAAATATAGATGTACAATAGTCCACACTTAATTTAATTTATATTTTACAAGTCATCTTTTCTTAAGTACATGTTAAAGCATTGTGTGTACATCCTTGTTTTGCTTAAAAGCTATGATTTATTTTGAATAAAAAGTTTAACTTAAATGATAAAACGGATGATAATATTTGTGATAAAATGGACGAGAATATTTCAATAATAATTTAAAATTAATTATAAAAATATATAAAATATTTTATTAAATATTTGTATAGGAGATGGGACATATGATACTAATAATTAAATTTAATAAAAATCGTGATACAAATGTAAAAATATTAAATCACAAATTACAAAAATAGGGTAGAAAAAATTCATGTGGCAAGCATACATGTAGAGAGGTATAATATTATTAAAAGGTTGCAAATTGAGCAGAAATGATCCCTTTTACAGTATTAATGTAAGTAAGAACATCGGCATTGGAACCAGTAGCAAAGATCCCCAAGCGAAGTGAGGCAAATGAAGTGGAAGTTGGTGTACATGTGCAAACATGTGTGTGATATCTAGAAACTGTCCATTTTAATCTCAAGGCCGAGAAAGGTATATATGATAAATTTTAATGAACCAAAGTTTTGTACTTGATGACTTGTAAATTTGGGTATTATTATATCTATGTATTGTAGAGGAAAACAATGACAAATAGTTCATTGATAGCATAACAAGTCTCTAAGGATAAACAACATAAGCAAATTAAAAAAATAATCTAAAGATAAACAGCATAAGTTAAAAACATGATCCATTAATGATCCATTAAAAAATAATCTAAGGATAAACAAGAATAGTAATTTAAAAAATGAAAAATAAAAAAAAGAAAATAAAAGATTAACTAACCTTCTGGTTATCTAGGCTTTCTGTGTATTTGAGTAGTATTTGTAGTTTGTATTTGGTTTCTTAGATCTCGAGTGGTAACTGATAGAGCAGTTGAAAGCTTCGGCTCTTTTTGCTATTACTGATCCGATTCTGCCCAATCCAACAATTCCAATTGATTTACCGCTGAACTGGAAGAGTCGAACAATAGTAAATAAAAAGAAAAACAAAAACGAAGAGAACGATCTAATTCAAGCTAGGTACAGAGAGTTCATATACACATTCACCAAAAAGACATCATGTGGCATCTTTTGTGGATGAACTCGATAAACAAACCAATGAGCTAGGGAAAAAGAAGTCAATGCTAGAGATCTTAGTGGCAAACAAAGAAATTCTAGTCCTCCGTGCGTCAATTTTGGCCTCTTTTCAAAGATTATTCCACGGTTCATCATTTTTCCTACTTCCCTATACGATCATTGTTGGTTATCTGCATTTTCAGCAAAGGGGAATGAATTTGATACAACATTTTTGTTTGACATATTTAGGTCACTAAGACACGATCAATCAAGAACAGATAAAATCCAAGTCCCGAGCTCCAACTAAACCAGTTATTAATATCACAAATTTCGAACTTCTTCTCGATCAAAATGGTAACGGAAGCCAAGAGATGCAATTGAATGACATTACCAATCATGTAGCAAGGATAATTACATCTGTAAGTTCCATTATACGCAAATGCAAATTGATACAACCTAATCAAACCACACAAAAATCAAAGCTTATCGTCGTCCATCACTAATGGAATTCTATCTGGATATTTTACCCTAATTCTTGCAGCCTCAGTGCGCCTTTTCTCTGTAGCAAAAATAATAACAAATTAACAAAGCCAACCAAAAAATAGCTAAATCAGTAACAAAAACTAATACTAATACACAAATATCAGTAAATGCCCTAATTCTTACCTTGAACTGTTTTCTTCAACCCCAAAGCAACTTCTGAAGCCTTGCCTTTCTTAATCGATTTTATATAAATGGGAAATCAATGGCATTATAAGCCAAGTCTAAAACGATTGGATTACGGGGTATTGACTGAAAGGCCAGTGGGACGGGTGAATTTTAGGGATTTCAAATTGGGGGAAAAAGGGTGATTACATTAGGGATTTTAGATTTTGAATTTCGAATTGGGGAAAAAAGGGTGATAATACTTTAGGGATTTCAGATTAGGGAAAAGGGAGAAATGAATTGGGGAGAACGAGGAAAATGTATAAGTGTATCGGGTGTAGGTAAAAAAGAAGAGAGCAAAACGACGCTGTTTTGCCTAAAATAATTTAACCTTTGCGACATTTTTATCCTAGCGCCGCTAAAAGGAAAACCTATTGCGGCATTTTATCGAAAACGCCACTAACAATCCAATAAAACGTCGTCGTTTTGATTTAAACAAAATAACCTTTAGCGGCGTTTAGACCCTAGCGTCGTTAAATCCTAACCTATTGTGGCGTTTAACAAAAAACGCCACTAAGAAATCCAATAAAATGGCGCCGTTTTGTTTAAAACATAATGATTTTTGCCGGCGTTTTTTCTATTATATACCTTTTGCAGCGTTTATGAAAAAAATGTCGCTGATGCCTTTAAAAATTAAAACTATTTAATATATAAATCAAAAACAATATAAATTAAAAAACAATCAGTTATATACCCAAAAAACTTTAAAATTATTTTAAATAATAGTATTTTAAATTTTTCATTTAAATAAATAATTTTTTTTAAAATTTAACTAATATGTAAAAGAATTAGATAAAATTTGAAATCTTGAAAATTATTTAAAATTTGAAATCTTTAAAATTTGAAATTATTTAATATATTAATTAAAAAACAATAAGTCATATACCCAAAAAAAACTTTAAAATTATTTTATATAATAGTAGTTAAAATTTTTAACATATATTTTTCACACTAATTACCCTAAATCATAATCCCTAAACCTATAAACCCTAAACTATGATGATAATTAATTCAATATTTTAAAATTAGTATTAGCTCTTTTACGATTATATAAGAATTTATTTAATACATAAATTGACAAACAATCAGTCATATATCCAAACAACTTTAAAATTATTTTAAATAATAGTATTTTAATTTTTAACATATATTTTTCACACTAATTACCTTAAACCTTAAACCCGAAGCCCGAAACCCCTGTCCCGTTAACCCTTAAACCCCATAACCCCTAACCACTAACCCCTAACACCTAAACCCTAACTCTTAAACCATAAACCCTAAACCATAAACCCTAAACCCTAAACCCTAAACTATAATGATAATTAATTTAATATTTTAAAATTAATATTATCTCTTTTACGATTATATAAGAATTTATTTAATATATAAATTGACAAACAATCAGTCATATACCCAAAAAGCTTTAAAACTATTTTAAATAATAGTATTTTAATTTTTTCATTTTTAACATATATTTTTCTATGTTTTTACTTTCAAATTTTTTTTACGTGTCATTATTTTTTTTGAAGAATTTAAATATTCAATTAAAAATAAATTGTATTTTAATTAATATAAATAAACCATTTAAATAATAAATAGATAGATAAAATGTTTTTTGCGGCGTTTTTGACAAAGCGCAGCTAAAGCTCAATCTATAGCGGTGTTTTTCAAAAAGCACCGCTAATGCCGTTAAAGCTCAACATAAAACGACAACGTTTTGCTGAATTTTTTTCGGCGTTTTTCAAAAAGCGCCTCTATTGCTCGATCTATAGCGGCGTTTTTCAGAAAGCGTCGCTAATGCTCGATCTATAGCGGCGTTTTTCAAAAAGCGCCGCTAATGACACTAAAGCTCAACATAAAACGACGGTGATGGTCGTGAAACTAACTAAAAATTCAACTTAAGGCAAGCGCACCTATCGAACAGTAGTATAGTTATGGTGAGACCGAAAATATCGTATCCATGAGGACTAAAAGTACTAGTAATTACTATCTTTTTATAATCTAGCCTAAGAATTAAATGATGTTTTTAAACTAAACTAATTTTCTAATTTAACTAAGATTGCAACAGAGATGAAAGTTGGAAAAAAAACCAATGGAGAAGACAATTCCTAAGAAAGAATCCACCTAGACTTCACTTATTACCTCTGACTTAGACGATTTATTCACTTGACTTATTTCGTTGAAATCCCTGATTTATGTTATTTTCCCTTTTGAGACTAAAAACAACTGACTCTAGGTTGATTAATTGAAATCTCTTTCTAATTAAAACCCCTATTGTCGTATTAACTCAATATATGGATTCTTTTATTAGATTTGACTCTAATCCGGTATCTTTATGTCATCCTATCTCTAGGATTGCATGCAAATCCGGTTAATTATGAATGATCTACTCTTAAACAGGGACTTTTGCTCCTGAATAAGCACATCAAGAACCTGAATTAATATCCTGGAGTATCAAAGCAATGGTTAAAACTTACAATTAAGAATAAGAACAAATATTTATCATATAAATCAAAGAGTAATAAGATTCATCTTAGGTTTCATCTCCCTTAGGTATTTAGGGGGTTTAGTTCATAATGATAATGGAAAACATCTCAAAGTTTGGAAAACAACAAAACATAAAGAACCCCAAGAACTTCTAGGAAATTGGATGAAAATCTTCAGTCTTGATGTAGATCCTAGCTCCGAGGTGATTCCAATGGCTATTCGCGAGTATTGTCTGCCTACAACTCTGTATGTCCCCTTTAATCCTTTTCTAGGGTGTTTATATAGGCTTTAGAATGCTTCAAAACCCTCAAAAGTGGCCTTTTTTGAGTAGAACTAGACTTTGGCTCGACAGGGACAAGGCCGTGTGCCACGCCTGTGTGCAAGTGCTCAAGCCTTGTATAATTCTAAGTTGGTTTCTAGTCGACACGACCATGACACACGGGCATGTGGTTTACCCGTGTAAAAGTGCCTAGGCCGTGTGAAACACTATTTTAAGCCCAATTTGTCTATTTTTGGCCTGTTTCTCGCTCTTTTTGCTATCCTAGCTCTACTGAGTATAAAAACATGACATTAAAGGATTAAGAGCATCAAATTCACTAAAACCAAGGAAAAATCATTGATAAGTATGCCAAGCATGGGTTAAAAATACGTATAATTTATGGTTTATCAAGTATCCCCACACTTAAGCATTTGCTTGTCCTCAAGCAAAATCCTCAACTCATAAATAAAATAAATTCTTCTCAACTTATAATTCTCATCAATAATGTTTCAAAATAATCCACAAGCAGTCAGACATTGAAAATTTAACTAAAAGAACATTAAGATTTCAAATAGTCAAAGTTGAGCCTTTCAATCATGAAATTATAGACATCACCCTTTATCTAAGTAATTATCTTTAATTCCAAATTGACATTGATTGACATCCTCACTAAAGGTTTGCTCAAATCACTCAATGTGTTTAAGGTTCACTGATTAAGCACTCATTAGTCGAACATGAAAAGTTATTACCATAGACTTGCATGAAAATCAAATCTCCACCACTATAAATGAGATGATACACAAATCAAAAGGTTTTTGAAGGGTTGTAACGGGGCTTTGGGTTAAGGTGTGGATAAAGGTTGAAAAAGAAACGGTTAGAATCGATATTAACTTGATAAATTACCTAACTGGGGAAATAACTAACATCACTTGAATAAACATGAGCTTCATCTCAGAATATGGAATTAAATACTTAAGCTCAAAAACAAAGAATTACTACCAATATGTATGTATATATTTTTTTAGAATAAGACAGTACAAATATAAGAGAGAATTAAATAATTTGAATGAAAGAAAATAGTTAGGCAATTAACCAATTCAAATCTCGACAAAAAAAAGACTCAAAAAATTAGGAAAAATTCTCAACGAATCAAAAAGTATGATATAGGGGTTAAAATTTAGGGTAAAATAAAAAAATAGTTTTTTAAGCTCAAAGGGGTTCACTAAGGGTTAATTATGAGGGTAGGCTTTTGTGAGGTAAATGGGTTAAAACCTAAGTGTCTTTATCATTTTCGTATATCAAATCAAAGGTGTGGTCTTGACATGTATAATCAATGCAAGTTCTAGAATAAAAAATCAATATTGACACACTCATAACTAATAAAATCAGTGAGCAAGAAAGATATATGCTCTAAAAGGCTCAAAATCTCACGAAAATTATGGGTATTTGATGGCAATCCTGTAAATTCAAAACTTCAAGATAATACCTCAATTCTGGGAAACAACCTAGCAATTTTAATTTTCAAAAGTTTCAACCTATCATACTCGATTCTCTAATGTCTTAAAGTTGAAACAATCAATGCACAGTTACCTATGATTTAATTCAAGACATATTAATAAAAATCATAGATCTATCAAAATTTACTCTAATAATGATATGAGAAAATTATTTGAGAACAAGATTAAAAATTCAGGGATTTTCTGATAATCACATAGATAACCTCTCCACACTTAATATGTACATTGTCCTCAATGTACAAAGATAGTTAATAACAATATAGGCATAATATCAGAAGAGACGAAGAGAAGAGGAACTGCCCTGAATATTTGGATGATATCCTTGGGGTAGCGAAAGCAAGAATTGTAAAGAAAGCCGAATAAAAGGCATGATTCTGAGGTAATAATAAGAAAATAAACACCATTGTAAAAGAGAATTAAGGGATAATGCAATAATAATCATAAAGATAAATAGATTTATAAAACATAAGTCTTCGAAAATAAATAAGACACGATAAAATTTAAATAAAAATAAAAATAAAAGTAAAAATAAAAATAATAGTAAAATAAAGGGACTCAAAAGTCCTCATCATCAGAGTCGTGAGCCGGTGGCACTGGAGAGGAGATGTGGAGCTGGTGGTAAATTTTTCGGAGAGTGGCATCGATGCTGTCGAATCTCTCGAAACACTGCTGCTCAAAGTGGGTGAATCGCTCGGATAAGTCTGTCAAAGTAGTAGCAGGAGGGCGGTGACGAGACGGTGGTGGTGGTGGGGTGGGTGAAGCCGTGTAGTGCGCGGTGGGGAAGGGGATGGAAGGGAAAAATAAAGGAAGGGAAAGGGAAGAAAGGAGAGGGGGAAGAAAGAAAGAGAAATGGAGAGGTAGGAGGGAAGGGGGTGGTCGGCTGGCGATGCTGGTGTCTGGAATAGGGCATCGACGTGGGGAGAGAAGTTTGGAGGGTTTCGACGGCTAGGGGGAGAGTTAGGGAAGAAGACAAGGAAAAAAAATAAAGGTTTAGGAGGGGGGCTTAAAAAGGGGCACGGCCGTGTGAGACCCGTGTGAGACCCATGTTAGGCCACATGGCCGTGTCACATGCCCGTATGGCTCGCATCTAGCCCGTGTTTATCGCAAAATTTAAATGTCTAATCCTCACAGGGCTTGGGGACACGTCCGTGTGGTCAGGTCGTGTGGTGCACAAGGTCGCATCGCATGCCTGTGTGTAAGGTTCTTTGCTTTTCCACGCCCGTGTGGTACTTCACACGCTCGT
Source organism: Gossypium hirsutum (assembly GCF_007990345.1). Taxonomy (NCBI): domain Eukaryota; kingdom Viridiplantae; phylum Streptophyta; class Magnoliopsida; order Malvales; family Malvaceae; genus Gossypium; species Gossypium hirsutum. The sequence continues at coordinate 93,058,307 of NC_053431.1, read as the reverse complement.
GTGTCCGAACACACGGCCGTGTGCCTTGCCTGTGTGGCTCCCTAAATTAATTATAAATTGAAATTTCAGCTCCAATTTTCACACGGTCGTGTCACACGGCCGTGTGGATTGAATTTATGGCCGTGTGGCTTGATACTTGGGGAATTTTTAGCATTGTTTCCACACGGCCAAGGACACACCCGTGTGTCTAGGCTGTATGGGCCACTGTTCCTGCACAAAAACACTAAAAATAGCTAAAATAAATGAGTTAGTGGTGTTAGTGCTCGGTTTGCCTCCCGATAAGCACTTATTTAGAGTGTAAGCTCGACTTACCTCTCATTCGCATGATTACGGTTGATTGAGGAGTTGAAACTCCTTACTTTTGCTATCAATTCTATTATCCTCATAAAGTTTAAGTCGAGTAATCTTCACCTTGAAAGTGTCAAATTGAGAATGATTTACCTTGACTGTACCGTATGGGAAAACATTCAGTACCATGAAGGGAGTCGCTCTGTTTGTATTAAGCTCTGAGGTAGATATTTGGGGGTCCTTTTCATCTAACAATACTTTATCCCCAGCCTTAAATTTCATTGTTTCATTCCTACGCTTATCGAGGTGTCGCTTTGATTCATCGTGTGCTTTTGGTTTCTCCTTGACATTTGTTCGCCATTCATCTAGTTCATCGATCTGAAGCCTTCGTTTTTTATGAGTTGCTCTGTTTTTGTTGCATAGATTAGACTGGAGCTCCATCATGTTCTTCCTAGGGGAGTCCTGCAAAGGAGGTTTAGTTGCAACATTATTCAGGTTAATAGAACTTAAATAATCGTCTTGATTACTAGATATTTTAGTAGAATCACGAGCTTGAAGTTTAATCGTGTCATCACCTACACGAAGTATCAATTCACCTGTGCCAACATCAATGATAGTCCTAGCAATCGCTAAAAAGGGTCGTCCTAAAATCAAAGGCACGTCACTATCCTCTTCCATCTCTAAAACAACAAAATCAATTGGGAATATAAATTTATCAATTTTAACAAGCACGTCTTCAATAATACCTCTAGGGAATCTGATTGTTTTATCTGTTAATTGAATGCTCATGCTAGTTTGTTTGGGTTTCCCAAGATTTAGTTGTTTAAACATTTTATAGGGCATGACATTAATACTTGCTTGTAAATCAACCAAAGCATTGTTAATGTTTAAACTACCAATTAAGCAAGGAATCGTAAAACTCCCTGGATCTTTCAATTTGTTGGGTAGCTTAGTCTGTAGAATGGCTGAGCAAACTGCGTTTAATTCCACATGCGACGCCTCATCCAACTTCCGCTTATTTGCTAAAAGCTTCTTTAGAAATTTAACTGCGTTTGGCATCTGTGAAAGAGCTTCAATAAATGGTAAGTTAATATGTAATTTCTTTAATAATTTAAGAAATTTACCAAATTGTTCGTCCGTGTGGTCTTTCCTTGTTGCACTGGGGTATGGCACATGAGGTTTATATTCTCTACTTACCGGTTTTTGCTCACTGTGGTCCACCTTTTTCTTTACCTTTACTTACCACAATTTCTTGCCTCAATTCTGGTTCAAGTTCAACTAACCCTTCGTCATCTCACATAGTAATCGCATTAAGCTGCTCCCTTGGGTTAGTTTTAGTATTACTTGGCAAGCTACCTTGTGGTCGTTGGAAAATCAACTTAGTGAGCTGTCCTATTTGAGTTTCGAGCCCTTGAATCGACGCTTGTTGATTTTTAAGTGCTATTTTGGTATTCTAAAAATGAGTTTCTGACACCGAGATGTATTTCGTTAGCATCTCCTCAAGGTTCGGCTTCTTTTCCTGCTGGTAAGGTGGTTGTTGAAAACCTGGGGGATGTTGTGGCCTTTGATTTCCTTGGCCACCCCACGAGAAATTGGGATGGTTCCTCCAACCTGCATTATAAGTGTTACTGTATGGGTTATTTTAAGGTCTAGAATTATTATTACCTATATAGTGGACTTGTTCCTCCTCGATGGTAGGGTTGAGGAATTGATATTCAGTGTTATGTATTCCTTCTCCATTTGAATCACACCTTATCACTGGATGTACCTGAGTAGAACCATACAAACCGTCAATCTTTTTATTTAAAAGTTCTACCTAGTTAGATAACATAGTAACAATGTCGAGGTTGAAAACACCAGCAGCTTTCTTCGGCTTCGTTCTCATACCTTGCCACTGATAGTTATTCAGTGACATCTCTTCAATAAATTCATAAGCCTCTTCAGGTGTTTTTTTTTGTTCAATGTTCCACCCGCGGCTGCGTTGATAAGTTGCCTTGTTGAGGGGTTCACTCTATTGTAAAAAGTCTGAACCTGCAACCATAGAGGTAACCCATGGTGAGGGCACCTTCTTAATAGGTCCTTGTATCTCTCCCATACATCGTAAAGAGTTTCTAAATCCATCCTTACAAAAGAAGAGATATCATTCCTTAGTTTAGCCATTTTAGCCGATGGAAAATATTTAAGTAAAAATTTTTCGGTCATTTGTTCCCAAGTAGTGATTGACCCTCGTGGTAACGAGTTTAACCACTATTTAGTTTTATTCCTCAATGAGAATGGAAACAATCAAAGGTGAATGGCATCGTCAGAAATGCCATTGATCTTAAAAGTGTCGCAGAGTTCCAGAAAATTCACCAAATGAGTGCTTGGATCCTCATCTTGCAAACCATCAAACTGAACAAACTGTTGTATCATTTGAATCGTGTTAGGTTTCAGTTCAAAATTATTTGCAGCAATAGCAGGTCTAACTATACTCAATTCAGCTCCTGTTAAAGTAGGTTTAGCATAGTCATACATAGTAAGAGGATTAGGATCCTGATTTACTAGGTTTGCAGCAACCACAGGAGGTAACGGATTATTTTGATTATCAATCATCTCCTCGGTTGTGGTTTGAATATCGTCCTTTTGTCCTTCTTCTATGTATCGTATACTTCACCTTGTATCTCTTCGGTTTCTGCGAACTGTACTTTCGATTTCACTATCAAAAAGTAGAGGTCTTGACGGGTTTCTTCTAGTCATAAACTATAAAAACATGCCAAAAGTAAATAGAAGAAAATTTAATAATTTAAGCAAAAATAAAATTAAATTGCAATAAAAATAAAAAATGGATAAAGTAATAAAAATTAAGCGTTCCTAATATCTTAGTCGCTAGCAACGGCGCCAAAAACTTGATGGTCATAAAACTAAATAAAAATTCGACTTAAGGCAAGCGCACCTATCGAACAGTAGTATAGTTATGGTGAGACCGAAAATATCGTATCCATGAGGACTAAAAGTACTAGTAATTACTATCTTTTTATTATCTAGCCTAAGAATTAAATGATGTTTTTAAACTAAACTAATTTTCTAATTAAACTAAGATTACGACAGAGATGAAAGTTGGAAAAAAACCAATGGAGAAGACAATACCCAAGAAAGAATCCACCTAGACTTCACTTATTACCTTTGACTTAGATGATTTATTCACTTGACTTATTTCGTAGAAATCCCTGATTTATGTTATTTTCCCTTTTGAGACTAAAAACAACTAACTCTACGTTGATTAATTGAAATCTCTTTCTAATTAAAACCCCTATTGTCGTATTAACACAATATATGGATTCTTTTATTAGATTTGACTCTAATCTGGTATCTTTATGTCGTCCTATCTCTAGGATTGCATGCAAATCCGGTTAATTATGAATGATCTACTCTTAAACAGGGACTTTTGCTCCTGAATAAGCACATCAAGAACCTGAATTAATATCCTGGAATATTAAAGTAAGGGTTAAAACTCATAATTAAGAATAAGAACAAATATTTATCATATAAATCAAAGAGTAATAAGATTCGTCTTAGGTTTCATCTCCCTTAGGTATTTAGGGGGTTTAGTTCGTAATAATAATGAAAAACATCTCAAAGTTTGGAAAACAACAAAACATAAAGAACTCTAAGAACTTCTAGGAAATTGGATGTAAATCTTCAGTCTTAATGTAGATCCTAGCTCCGAGGTGATTCCGATGGTTATTCGCGAGTATTTTCTATCTCCAACTCTGTGTGTCCCCTTTAATTCTCTTCTAGGGTGTTTATATAGGCTTTAGAATGCTTCAAAACCCTTAAAAGTGACCTTTTTCCGATTAGAACTAGACTTGGGCTGGACAGGGACAAGGCCGTGTGCCACGCCCGTGTGCAAGTGCTCAAGCCGTGTGTAATTTTGAGTTGGTTTCTAGTCGACATGGCCATGACACACGGGCGTGTGGTCTGCTCGTGTACCTCACACGGGCGTGTGGTTTACCTGTGTGGAAGTGCCTAGGCCGTGTGAAACACTGTTTTAAGCCCAATTTGTCCATTTTTGGCCTGTTTCTTGCTCTTTTTGATATCCTAGCTCTCTTGAGTATAAAAACATGACATTAAAGGATTAGGAGCATCAAATTCACTAAAACCAAGGAAAAATCATTCATAAGTATGCCAAGCATGGGACAAAAATATGTATAATTTACAGTTTATCAGACGGCGTTGTGCTTAATTTTTTTGTGGCGTTTTTCAAAAAGCGCTGCTAATGCTCGATCTATAGCGACGTTTTTTAGAAAGCGTCACTACTGCTCGATCTATAGCGGCGTTTTTCAGAAAGCACTGCTAATGCTCGATCTATAGTGGCATTTTTCAAAAAGTGCCGCTAATGCTAGATCTATAGCGATATTTTTTGTCTAAACGTTGCTAAAAACCTGTATTGCTGTAGCGCTACCTTGATGTAAAGAATGGGGCAGCAACAAGTCAACCAGATGGAGGCGTAGCACGTGTTTTTCGAAGACGTCAGGGATGCAATTGTTGCAAACCGTCAGATGGCGATGTCGATGAATGTAGAAATATATTCATGACGTCTTGAAACGTTTTGAGTTTTGGAAACCATCAGTCATTGACCAGGTATACCACCTAGGTCCTACGGAGTTGATCTCCGAAACAGAAGGTGCGATTGCAGGAGGTTCCAAACATTTCATTATCCATGTACACATGTCGTGGCAGCTTCTACTAAAGTCTCGCTAAATTTTGAACAATTTATCAATGAGGTGTAAACCCTCTAGCGTACGTTGCATGTCTAGGAGAATTAGTTCCCTGCCCTGCCTGACCTATCTACATGAGAGGTGCCTCCGATGACTTTCAAAGTTTGTCCCAAACAAAGGGTTACGTAGGAATCCGAAAGGTCGTCCGCAATCATCTAAAATCCATAATGAAATGGATATTAGGGAGAAATTCGACAGGAAGCTGTGTGGCATATACAGATTAGCTGGTCATAATCAAAGTAAATGCCCACACCGAAACTATCATATTGGACAATCATCACGATTGGGTAAGAATTGAGTTAATGTACTCCAATATTGCAATGAATCTCAATTAAATAAATACAAAGTTTGTCTAAAATTTTTTGCAATTAATCTAATTTGAATTACAAAGTTAGTATAAATTTTGTTGCAATTATATTTTTGTAGAATTAAATAAATACAAACTTGACTATTTAAATTGCAAAAACCCTTAAAATTGATGGTTTGATGGTGTGGTCCTAAGGGTATATTTTTGTGGAGGTCAACGTTCACGTTGCGGGTGATTACCGCGATCAACGTTCTCTTCACCTGCACGTAGGGGTGTGTGAAACATAGATGAAAAATCATATGCCTCAAACGCCATTGATGAACTTGAGCCGGGAGAAGTGGACTACTACGGTAGATATGGGTCGGGAGGAGTCGAGTATTGCGGTGAATATGAGCCGGGAGGATTTGAATACTGCAGTGGTATTGGGCTGAAGATATCAAAGTCTGAATATTATAATTAGTAAAAATTCATCACTTATTCACGAGTGGAAATACATATGATCGGTGGCTAATCGATGCCAAGAATGACATTCAATAAAGTGCCCAACACTACAACAATATGAGGTATCCACCAATGTCCACCACAGAAGGATTTTTCGTCCGTTAAAGTTCACGATACAACATAGCTAACACTGCGGACCCTCAACTGTACGAATGGATGCTATGCAAATTAGATAATATGGGTAAGTACATCAAGTGAACCTTGTTGTTGTTTGCTTCTGCATAAGTACACCCCTTATAATGTGCATAATGTAAGCTCGAATGGCGTATATCACATCTCATTAATTGGCAATACTTGGTAAATGCTCAAAATTGACTTTAGCATGAAAACCTCAAACCCGTAAAATTTCCTTCACTGAGCGAGCGTCTAAGTAAGTTATAGCAAAGGGCGGCTAACTTAGAGATCGAACTTACGCCCCTGACCGCATTCCCATCAATAAGGAGCCCAAGCTGCAGTGCAACATCTTGTAGAGTGATGGTGCACTCCCTACACGGCAAATGAAATGTGTGGGTCTTCGGATGCCATTGCTCAACCAAAGCAGATATTAAGTCATATCGCAAATCAAAAGTCCGGATCAATGCTGTTGATCCTAATCCGGCTAACTCCAAGTATGACAAGAAGCGTTCATCTGACAGATAGCCTACACCATTCACACGCACCTCAATGCACGGTACGAGCCCTGACATTATTAAATTAGCAAAATAGTTAATATAATCTAATGTAATTCCGTAAATGACATGAGCAACAAATAACAATTTTAGTACCATTTTATTAATATTATTTGATATGTGATCATCATTATTAATCAAAGAACCTATTTGTTGCAAATCTGCAATTAAAAAAAAAGGAATTCATTTAATTTGTTGCAAAAAGCACAGTAAATAATTTGAATCTGAGCATTTTTATCCCAATAATAGGAGATAGAATATTATAGACTAATCTGAGATAATTAATTTCGATAATTAATTTCTAGAGGGTCCATTTTCAATAACTATCAAAACACATTTATATTATACATACAATAAATAATACGATAAATATAGTACAATAATAGTATAATTATAATAAAAAATATCTCATAAATTCTCATATTTTACCTACATAAAAAAATTATGTTAGTTTACAATAATAATATAATTAAAATAAACATAAACATAAACTATCTAAACATTAATAACAGACGCATCGTCAAAAATTAAAATAGAAACATACATGTTAAGTTTCTTTTAAACAACCTATAAAATTATATAAAAACAAATTTAATCAACATTTCAATAAAGTAAAAAAAATTGTCAAATAAATAAAAAACAAATAAAATTACATTATAACAAATCACATTACACGTTAAACTAAACAAATAATTTATAACCTAATCATAAATTACTAACAAAATAACTTTAAAATAATTTTTTTAAAAAATTTACATTTATAAAAAGTCACAATAAAAAGTAAACTAAATACAAACAATTTATAACCTAACCATAAATTACTAACAAAAATAACTTTAAAATAATTTTAAAAAATTACATTCATAAAAAATCACAATAAACACTAAACTAAACACAAAAAATTTATAACCTAGCCATAAATTACTAACAAAATAACTTTAAAATAATTAAAAAAATTTACATTCATAAAAAAATCACAAAAAACACTAAACTAAACACAAACAATTTATAATCTAACCATAAATTACTAACAAAATGACTTTAAAATAATTAAAAAATAAAAAAAAATTAGATTCATAAAAAATCACAAAACACTAAACTAAACACAAACAATTTATAACCTAATCATAAATTACAAACAAAATAACTATAAAATAATTAAAAAAATTACATTAATAAAAAATCACAAAACACTAAGCTAAACACAGACAATTTATAACCTAATCATAAATTACTAACAAAATAACTATATAATAATTTTAAAAAATAAAAAAATTTGCATTCATAAAAAATCACAAAACACTAATGTAACAGCCCAATTTCGGTGAAATAGGAACAGTGGTTCGGGACCACAAATTCGAGCTGAAAATAAAATTTATTTTTATTTTATTATATGATCTGTATTATATTAGAAATTTCATGTGAAAATTTTGATAATAAAATTTTACCGATTATGTGTTTAATTACGGGAAGGACCAAATCGCATAAAATGTAAAAGTTGAATTCTAGTAGCTAGAAGGATCAAATAGCTATGGAATTCAACCTTTAAGGTCCTTATATGGAAATTAGACCATTAATAAAAATTTAGTATATATTTTTGGATGATTCATCCATAGAAAATTAGAAAAATGCTAGGGACTAAATTTAAAACCAAAATTATTAAAGATGATAAATTAATTAAATAGAAATAAAAATAATTTTTATCATCTTCTTCCCCAAAATAATACATGGAAGCCTTAGGAGAGAGAGAAGAAACTTTCTTGGCCAAATTGGGTAAGTTTTCTTGTCCTGTTTTTAGTAATTTTGATATTTTTGAAACCGGGATAGCTTAATCTACCTATTTGGGGGATCAATTTGAGAAGTTATCAAAGTATGGAAAATGGTTCATGAATGAATATGCTGAAAATTAGAAATTTATGATAGAAAATGAAAGGTTGTTGATAGATAAACAAGTTTTACAAAGTGAATTTTGATGAAAACATGATTTAGGGACTAAAATATAAAGTTGTGAAATTTGATGAAAAATGTTGAATTTTTATGAATGCATGTTCTGTAAATTTTGTAATGGGATTTTGGTTAGGCTTGGAATAGGAAGTAATTTGCACAAATTTTATTTTCCGAGCCAAGGGACAAAATGAGAATTTATGGAAAAGTTAGGGGCAAAATGGTAATTTTACCTAGGATGAAAATTAAGTCCACTTGAATCTGAAATACGGTAAATTGATGTTAAATTTACTTGTATAGATCCGGATAGACCAAATTCGAAGCTAGAACGAGGAAAGAGGAAAATGTCGGATTAGTAGATTTTACGTACACGAACATTGTCGAGGTAAGTTCGTGTAACTAAATTGTATATGTTTTTATGTTGAATTTAATGTTGTGTTTGTGAATTGTATAAATGCCATAAACATGTGAAATGATCGCATACTCATTATAGCCTGATAAATGAAAATGCCCGATCAATAATAATGCTTGATAAATGGTAAATGATAAAAATGTTACTTATATGCTTGAAATGAATGTGGAATGTATCTGTTTGAATTATATGTATGATTTAGATGTAGGAAATAATCACATGCCCGATAATACTAGAAAAATATTAAATTCCATTTGAATAAATGAAAATCGATAGATAAATGTGATTTCCCGAGATAAGTGAGGTCCTGCATTTGTTGCTGCTGGAATTTAGCTCGGACGAGTAATCCTATTCACCTCATTTCCGAAAGGATTTAGCCCAGACGGGTAATCATGATATAAGCCCTCTCGAGCATATGTTATGGTTTGGATTTAACCCAGACGGGTAATCCAGATCAAGCCTTTTAGAACATATGTCATAAAAAGGATTTAGCTGGACTGGTAATCCTGTTGTATATATGAGTGGCTCGAGAGCATACTCTCCGAAATAATACCCTACTGGTACCATTGAATATGAATTGACAGATCCTGATTTATACACCTCGGGTGTACTACCGTGTAACCATCGATATTTCAAATAAATTCAACAGGTGAAATTCCAGACATGAGAAGTTATGAATGATAAAATGAGTTATTACATGTATCCGGTTGAAATACAAGTAAATGATGATACATGACAAATGATATATGAAAACACAAGATGATGATATTTGTACATAGACTCTATTTGATGAATATATGTTCATTCTTGATTATGGACTTGTACACCTTGAGTGTACTAATCGTGACCTTGATATTCTGAGTAATATGAGTAAAGTTTTGATATGAAATGAACTATTATGAAATTATACTTGAAATAATGAGATGAATTATGCATGTTGAATGAATACATGTTGTGGAGAGCATATGTGCTTGGAAACTTGATTGTTGTTGAGCCCATATATGTTTTGATGTTGTTATGGAATATATGACTAACAAGGGCAATGAGAATGTGTGTAGGGCTTGAGGTCAAATTGATTAATTATGCCTTACATAGTTACCTCAAAATAGAATGAATGGTAAGTTGAGTACCATGTTATACAAACTTACTAAGCATTTTATGCTTACTTAGTTTTATTTCTCTGTTGTAGAGTAAATCAGAAGCTCGTTGGATTGGAAGCTTAGTGGAGATCACTCACACTATCCATCGGCCTATGTCGGTACAATATGGTAAATCAATTATGGCTGCAATGGCATGTATAGGTTATATTGGTCGTATTAGCATATAAATGTAAATGATGCTTGTAATTTAGCCATTAGAATGGCTAGTAATGGTTTGTTTTGATATATTAGTAATGTCATATGGTAGCTATATATGTGTTAAGTAGTTGATCAAATTATGCCTATCATATGGACTAAACCAAGGCAAGAATTTGAACATGTATGCATGTAATGGTATGCCAAGTTGAATGATAGAGTTTGCTTAACTTGAATGCTTAAAATGGTTGGTATTGGATGTGTGTTTCAAGTGTAGGTCATGAGTGTGATTTTGGGTGAGACATGAAGCTAGAAATGGCTTTATTTTGTCTACACGGGTAGACACACGAGGTGCGTGTCTAGACCGTGTGTGACACACAACCAGGTACATAGGTATGTAGTTGGGCCGTGTGTCCTCTACACCTAAATTTTGAGAAACAGAATGCTCAGAATTGAGCACGCGGGTAGAGACACGGGCATGTGTCTCAACCGTGTGTGCTACACGGCCTAGAACACAGGCGTGTGTCTTGGCCGTGTGAAACCTATAGCTAATTTCGAAATGAATTAATTGACCATAAAGCCTAGCACACAGGCATATGGCATAGTCGTGTGCACAAGTCAGAAAGTTACACGGGGTCGAACACGGCCTATAGTACGGGTGTGTTCTAGGGTCACACGGGCATGTCCCTTGGACCACACGGACGTGTGAACCCTGCACATTGGAAAATTTTTAAAATGTCGTAAACAATTCTTAGAGTTCCCGATTAAGTCCTGACTCGATACTAATGCTCATATTGGGCATCGAGGGTCCAATTAAGGGACTTTTGAAATGATCTCGGTTAATGAAAAGCAATTTAGATAAATTATTTGTAAAATGTTCTGAAAGTTTCGGTAATGCTTCGAAACGTTGTTTCAATGACAGATACAGGTTAGGGGTGTTACAACTAAACTAAACACAAACAATTTATAATAATTAATAAAAAACAACATAAAAAATAACTAATCCCTTTAAATTAAAAATAATTAATTATTAACAAACATGCCTTTTTTTTCCTTTCTTCTTCTTTTTCTCCTTCCTTTCCTTTATTCCTCTCATTTTTTCTCCCTGCCGAAACTCCTCTATAAGGGGGACCATGGTTGTAAGGTCCCCCATCCTTATTGTTTTGTCCAAGGGAAAACATTGCAAAGTTGCAGTGCACAGTCGCTAATGCTGATGGAGGGGACAACTCAATAGCACTAGTACTGCCTATCAGGGAGGTGTGACTGGTGCCACCAGTCCATGTGGTACCACATACGGGTCGTATTTCGACCATTGTGGTGCCACCTGTGAGAGAGACACCACTAATAAAATAATATTTTAAAAAATAAAAAAATAAAAAAATATTAAAGAAAAAGGTGGTGCCGCCTATGAGATAAGTACCACCGCTGCTGACATACTATTTTCGTATTTAATTCTACTGATATATTATTTTTGTATTTAATTTTTTTTACAATATTCAAAGTAAAAAAAGCCGGCTGTTTGGCTTAGCTAGTATAATGCTTTTAGTGCCACGTGTATATGCTATAATATTGTGCTGTTTGTTGTGCTTTAATATGGAAATTTGGTTTTAGAGCAACTATTATGCTCTTTAATGCTATTACAATATCAAGTATTAAATATTCTTCAGACTAAATTCAACCACAAATAAAAAGCATTAATTGCAAATAATGTCTACAGTTTTTCACACTATAAAAACATATGTACAACTTGTGAAAAACACACGGAGAAATTGAAAAAACATATATATATAACTTTTTTCTATAATTCTTTATAGAAGTGTTTAAGGGTTGAGTTGGGTTGGGTTTAGATCATTATATTAATATATTTTATATTTGGTCAAGCCTGACTTGAAATATGAGCTTAAAATTTTGTCTCAGTTCGACCATATTTATAAAATATTAACTTAAGTCCATTTTAGGCCCATACATGTATTTTTTTAAAAAAAATTATATTATTTTAATTTAATATTTTTATATTATTTAAATTTAAATTTAATATTTTTATTAATATTTTATATAGTTATCTTAACATTATTTTAATGTTTACATTAGAATATTATTATATATTTAATATAAGTTTATTTTTTAACGTGTTCTAAGTTACATAATATAAAATATTATAAACTTAAAAATAGATTAGACTGAGCTTGAGCCTTGAATGTTCAAGCTCGAGCCCGACCCATATTTTAAATAGTATTTTTTTTCTTAAATCCATTTTCAAACTTAATATTTTTATCTAAACTCTTTCAAATTTCACATAAACTTTCAAGTCTAAACTGAGTAGCCTCAACCACTCTAATTCTCACAACTTAAATCTTAAATCTTAAATCTCAATAATAATACAAACACCTTTAATTTCCTTTCAATCTTACCTATTTTGTTCATTTTCTATAGCTTGCGTTTTTAACTATAAAGTATTTTGTTTGTAATATTTATAAGTTTAGTTTTTTAAAAATATTTTAATTACATTTATTATTTTTAATCAATAACTGATGTGAAATAATATTTTACTCTTATTATATTTTTCATTTTAGGTTTTTCATTGAAATTTAACTTTGCGAAGATATAATATTAATATTGAAGAAATGTATGAATCATAAATCTTTTATAAATTTAATAAAATAATAATTATAAGATGATTATTATTATATTAAAATGATAAAATCAAATCACGCAATGTGTGGTGATATTTCTAGTTTATATATGATGCATTTCTTTTCATTGTTTCCTTGTTGCAGAAGGAGAAACAAAATGTTAACAAGTCAATTAGTATTCTTTTCAAGCTTATAGCCGATGAAAGAAAATGTTTTCTTTTGTTAGTAACGACTCTCGATTTAGTGGATTGACATTTATGGACAATATTTTAATTTTTTTAAATTTTAAAAAAATTAATTAAATAATGACATGGCAATCAATGTGCACATTATGTTATTAAAGTCAAAAAATATATATTAATTTTTTTATTCATTTTGAGGTGATTTGATAAAAAAACACAAGTTTAAGGGTTAAAAAAATGTGAAAAATTAAAATGAATGGCAAAAATGATTTTATTTTATTTTTTGTAAAGATAGAAGCATCAAATAAGTCATAATACCTAAATAAAACTACTAAAAATATAATGACAAAGCATAATGATAATGTGCTTAATAGACATATTTTTGTAGTTTGTTCTAAAGAATTTTAGATATGAATGTTGTAACACCCTAAATCCCGTCTAGACATTATGACCAAATTTGGAGTTGTTACGTTAAATGATTAAAAATTTGGTTTTCGTGTATCTTGAAACTCGTCATAAACTCTTAAAATCCCGAATTAAAAACATATTTTTATCTAACTATTTATTTTAAAGCGATGTTTGATTATATTTTCTAAAACTTATAGTACGTTTGGTTCACTGTAATGGAATAAGACTGTAATTGAATAGAGCTGTAATAAGTAATTCAACTTTTTGGCTGAATGGAATGGAATAGAACTGTAATAGTATTCTTGTGTTTGGTTGAATGGAATGATGTTGTAATAGCATAAGGAAAAAAACTAAAATGACCAGAATACCCTTAGCAGAATTTTTTTTAAGGTAGATGATTATTGTTATTGTTATTAAATTTTAATAAGATTATTATTGAAAATAATTTAATAAAAATAATAAATAGTTTAACCATATTTTAACATAATTATTATTAAATATAATTTAATAAAAAATATAATTTAATAACATTCTTTATATAATTATCCCAGCACACAATCAAAATTTTGAACCAAACGTAGAGTAATAGTTCAAAAAACATATGTTTTCTGGTTATTTAGCATGAAAATCCTAAAAAACAGAGACAAAACTATATGAGTTGTAGAATATTTGACCTGTCCCTTCTCATGCCTTCTTTAACAACCATTGTAAAAGCATCCCACCAGCAGATAGATAAGACTACATTAATCTTTGGGGTACAAATTTTGAATAGGAGACAAAATCAAAGACTGTTGAATTGACTACAAGATAAAACCGTGGAACAAACTTAAGGTTGTTTTTTAATGTTTATAGTGAATAGCATCCATAGAAACAAGTACAAACATGTACTGTCAATGGCTATATTGAATAAAAAGAAAAAAGGAATTGGAGACAACAAAGGTAAACAAGTGAGCTCAACCATCGATAAACCATAAATTCAAGCAAAAGTAACAATTCATCATAATAATATATAGTCACTAAGAAGCAAGTTTGATAATCCTTAAAAGGGAGACCAAATAACTATAATTGCTTGGCTGAAGATGGTAATAAACAATCCAGCTCTCTGCAACATTTGATTTACTATATAATCCATCTCCTATATATATAACTTGAAACACATTAAAATGTTGCCCATGTCTTCCTCTGTACCTGTTAAGGATAAAACCCAAAATTTATCAGTCATTACTTTGGTCCAATTCAGGGAGATTTTGATTCAGTAGCAAAGGTACCTTTATAAGTATATATCCTGATTGGCAAGCAAGTATTAGTAATATAGAGAACCTACAGAAATAACAAACATGTTAAACCTTTGAATTGGAATGTTTTTGTCCAAATAGGCCATTATACAGTACCTTGCCACCAGTTTCCTCTTGATGCAAACCCTGGATCATCTTCTCCAAGATCCCTGTTAAGCTAGGAAATTAAGAAAACAAGTTAGCAGATGTGAAAATTGGGCATTTTTATGAGTTTCATGATAAATACTAAACTGACTAATATGACACTGGTATTAGTAGAGTGGATAACCTTATTGTATGTATGGCTATGTAGAAGTCACGTTGGCAGTTAGCCCTTAAAAATGTTGCCTTTGATTGGATAATGCAGATCAAAATGAGGCTTGCAAGAAACTAGCAAATAAAACAGCATTAAGACAAACCCCAAGCTTAAAAGACTCCCACCAATATCACAAACAACTCCTAAACCCTCAGAGCAACGGCATTAATTGCCAATAAGATAGCCCTTACCATGACCTCCCTAGCACAATAATCAGAAAATAAACCCAAATATCCACCAGGATAAAAAACCACCCTCGAAACGACCCGCAATTAATACCTCATTACACGACTCACACACAATCAAAATTATCCCTGCAGCGCATCAATGAACCCAACCCAATCAAGTATGATCCCAATCAAAACCCAATCATCATCCATCCACGCAACAATTCACCCTCCAAGCATCTCCAATTGCTCCAGCTCATGCCTCAAAAACAAAACCAACACCAATGATTAAAAATCAACCATAAGCAGTAAACCAACCAAAATGATAGTCGTAAATCCTAAAACTATTTAGACAACAACACCCATAAAATCCAGCAAACAAAACAGCATCAAGACAAACAACAAACTTAAAAGACTCCCACCAACATTACAAACACCCTTTTCTTTTAGCCATTCATACAATCCTAAACCGAAAGTAGACAACCAAAAAGCCTAAAGAAACCAGTCATCAACAAAACAAAAACCACTCCCTAAAAATAACTAAGGTTCAAAGACGATGGAGAACTTAGGGACCTGGGATAGTTAACGAAAAGGGGGTTCTTAATTAAGACAAAGCAAAATTTAATACCTTGTCAGTGAACTGCTTCACTCGATTCAGCACAGATTTAACATCTGGGTACTGGATCGTTAGCCTTTTCCTCTCACACCGAAGTCAGATTTTCTCGAGAAAACTAAGAAATCTAGATTTCAAGCAGCATTTTTGTTGAGAGGAAATTGAAACCGTTGACCCTGATTTCAGCCGGAGCTTGAGGATACTAAGAATCGATGTAATTCGCCGGTGGGTAAAATTTTGGTGGCTTTTAATTTGAAATTGAATCTAGGTTCAGGCTTGGATAAGGCTGGAAATGATGCTTCAGACTTGAAAAAGAGGGAGAAGGTTGAAGGAAATGGGAATCAGACTAAAAAAAAGAAGAAAATGCTCAGATGTGAGAAAGAAATGAGAAGGGTAAAGTGGAAAAATTTTCACGCTAAATTGGGATTCCCTTGTGGGAGTGCTGAATTGTAAACAGTGATTTTGCCTGAATAAGGCTGTAAGGAATAGGGATGTAATAACCTATTTAGCCAACCAAACAATTGAATAGAGTTGGGCCCACTGAATAAGGCTGTAATGGTTTAGCATTACAGCCAACCAAACAAGCTGTTATAGTTTTGTAGCTAAAACCCTTAGAAAGATGTATTTTTGAAAACACAGTATGTTAATTGAAACCCGTTGTTTTTGCAGAAAATAATCGTTGTCGATAAAATGTTTGAACAGTATTATACGAAAATGAAAAATAAAGTCCAAAACCCAAAATAGTCCCAAATGTCCTGAGAGTCTAAAATTTACAAATCTTAAACCAAAAATTTCAATAAGTCAAATTTAATAAAAGTACGATATTAACCGAGCTCCTAATTGCACCAATATGTCTAAATCTGAGGATTACCTGAAAATAAAAGTCAAATAGAATATGAGTTTTTGAAACTCAATTTGTGACAAACAACTCAAACAGAAAATTATTAACATACAATTTAATAGTACAGAATCTTAACAGAGCAGTTCAGATGCAAATATATATTTCCTACCCCCAATCGCTACACAACTCTCAGACCATCCCAACACACCATATGAGATTTGAAACACCCATCTAATCCTACACACCACTTTGTGTTATTAAGACACTTAAAGGATTTAGTAGTTGTGCTACGAGTATAGTGGGTAAGATGTTGCCTCTCATAGAAACACTTCCTCCACATAATATATATCCCATCCTAGAATTAGATATAATCAGAGCAAAAATCATACATAACATATCAGATTCAAATCACATATATAACATTGTTCTCGGTTTTATTTATCATATTACATCCCAAATTCACTTGCAGATAACAGAGACCAAATTTCATGTTTTATAGTATATTTAATCACATACCGACCTTGCGGAAGGCCCATAGTCAATTGGGATGGCGTGTACGATCCTAGGGAAAAAAATCTAAATTTGGGCCTATTACGACCTGAAAGTTGGGGTTGTTGAAAAATAG
This sequence comes from Gossypium hirsutum, assembly GCF_007990345.1. Taxonomy (NCBI): domain Eukaryota; kingdom Viridiplantae; phylum Streptophyta; class Magnoliopsida; order Malvales; family Malvaceae; genus Gossypium; species Gossypium hirsutum. The sequence goes on along the minus strand of NC_053431.1, from coordinate 93,041,076 downwards.
ACTTCCGGAACCCTGTCTTTGTGTGTCGAGTATAAAAATATTAATATTATAATGTTTGGAGTTTTCTTTAGAAGTTAATTGAATAGTAAAGTAGTAATTTTAATTGATAGGAACTAAATTAATTATGAGAAAGAAATAGTTACAAGGACTATTTGAGTAAATAACTCATTATTTATATTAGTCAAATGGAGTTAACGGATATAGATATAAATATATATGTATATATAGATATGTAGGTGATATCATTAATAGTTATTATAGGATGACTATTATGTGCCAGAGTTAGTAAAAGAGTCAGTAGAAAAAAAAGAAAGAAAGAAATAAAGAAGAAAAGCTTCATCTTTGCTCTTGTATGGCGAAAATGGGGAGAAAGATTACAGCCTCTTTGTTCATTCTTTAAAGCTTAAATTGGTTAGTAAATTTTAATTTTTGTTTCATGGATTTTGTGTTTTTGGAGTCCTAAGACCATGAGCTAGTTTACCTAAGTTGAAATTTTAAGAATGAATGGAAATTATGAAAGTTTCCATAGATGGGAAGCTCAAAATTTTTGGGGTTATTTGTTGAATACTAAACGTATTTGAGGTGATAATGTGAGTATAAGTTTTGTAGACTAAGTTGGTCATGTTGTGAGTGATTTTATTGGTAATAATTTCTAGAGATTTGAATGTGGTAAACTCAAAGAGACATAGTTAAAATGTTAAATTTTTGGTAAAAATAGTAGATTGATTTGGATGGATTATGTAACACCCCTGTACCCGAGACCATCGCCGGAGTCGAGCACGAGGTGTTAACGGACTTAATTCATTAATTAAACAGCTTAAACAATTTATTTTAGAATTTCCAGATAAGCTGCCGAACTGCGTCACAGTCGCTTAAAAATTCATATCTCAAGTTACGAAACTCGAAATTAAGATCCGTAAATTTTCCTTGAAACTAGACTCATATATATATATCTACTAATTGTTTTCTAGAATTTTTGGTCGATCTAATTAGTACAGTTTATTGATTAAAATCTACCCTATTTTATGGTTCGACTACTCTGACCCCTGTGCACTACGAATCAAATTTATTTCTGTAAAGAAATCCAATGACTATTATGTTTGTTTCAATTAAAAATAGACTCAATAAGGAATCCATACATATAAATTTTGAGTCCTAATTATGTTTACACAAAGTATGGTGAATTTCTAAAGTCAGAACAGGGAATCCAGAAATTGCTCTAACCCTATTTCACCAAAACATAAATATCTCATAAAATACAACTCTTTTACCTATTTTGTTTCTTTCACATGAAAAATAGATTCATTAAGATTCAATTCCATATTTTATTCATTATCTAATTCTATCTCTACTATTTTTAGTGATTTTTCAAACTCACATCACCGCTACTGTGTGATTCTATTTTATAGCCAATTTCACCATTTTATGGATTTCCATAGATTAGTTAGCACATAAAGCGTACGTGTTATCAAATATAATCTTGATTAGCCACTCTAATAGCTAATCATTCTCAAACATTTCCATGCCATCCATGAGCTATATCATAAGATTATATACACAAAAGGATTATAATGCTATACATGCCATATTTCCAAAATATGCAACCCACCATACCGAGATGGTCCGTTGATAGTGTGAGCATGCCTCCGACCGTCCTGATCTCCAAACCGGCTTGTCAAAACTACAAGGAATGGAAGGGAAGGAGTAAGCATAAATGCTTAGTAAGTTCACATGCAAATAACAAGTAACATGATCATGCAATCCAACATAAACATTATTTGCATAAACAACACCAAGACATTCATGTTACATTTGCATTTAATATCTTACTATAATTTCATCATACTAAATTCTCAACCCGAGGGTTTAAACACATACCTGTCAAATTTTCTTATTCACCACACTTACCAATATGTCACCTTCGTATTAGGTATTCTCCTTATTCTATTAGAGATCTCCCCTTGAACACATCGGAATATGATTTCGGATACACGGATAATGTGCACATAAGTGCTATACTCATAGCTAAATAAGCTCAATAGCTTTTGAATCTATGTAGCCAAGCTATCATGTAACCCGCCCATAAATGAACTTGGACTCAACTCAACGAGCTCGGGCGTTCGCATCCATAAGTGAGCTCAGACTCAACTCAACGAGCTCGGATGGCTAGTTACATCTCACGAACTCAGACTCAACTCAACAAGTTCGGAACTCAACCATCCTAGTGACATGTCACTTGTACCTTAATCTATTCCCAAGGTTCAAACGGGATTCTTCTCAATTTTACATTTTGATCACCTTCTTCGAAATGTAAAAACCGATACTTGCTAACATCTCATACTTATCAAGTTGTTCACATAATTTGCATATTACCAAATAATAATTCACAAAGCACAATATTTCATGATAATAAATATCATATCATACAAATATCATTAAATCACTTAAAATAAAATTATGTTACCTTATTTACACATGAACTTACCTCGATACAAAATATTAGCAATCGAGCCTATTCCTCGTAAACTTTGTTTTTCCCTCGATTGCGACTTGAATCTTGTTTCTCTTGATCTATAATGACAAGTTAATTTATTTAATACATTCATTCATCAAAACAGCCCCTAATACGAACTTTGGAAAAATTACCATTTTGCCCCTAAACTTTCACATATTTGCACTTTTTCCCCAAGGCTCGTAAATTAAACCTCATCCTATTTTCTTATGTTTTATGACATGCTGTTCATTTTTCCCTTCTACAGCAACATCCAATTCTCACTTTAACATGTACTTATGAATATTAGGTTTTTTTACCGATTAAGCCCTTTTACTCGTTTTCACTTAAAACCGAGTAGCACAAGTTGTCTAGCATAATTTAAAACCACATATTCTATCATAAAACACCAAAATACTCAAATTTCACCTATGGATATTTTTACAAATATGAACCCTAGGTTGAATTATTGTTAGCATAAGCTAAATCGAGCTTCCGGGATTTCAAAAACATAAAAATCATTAAAAACGAGCATAGAAATCACTTACAATCAAGGCTTAAAAGTGTTGAAACCCTAGATATGGTGGAAAGAAAATTTTGGCAGCAACTTATGGAGAAGATGATCATTTTTGTGTTATTTTTCCCATTTTATTTCATTTAATACCAAAATGACCAAAATGCCCTTCCTTATTAAACTTTCAAAAATTCAATCCATGTCCAATTTTTGTTCATAAACTTAGAAGTTGGTCAAATTACTATTTAATACCTATTAAAAGTTCAAAGCAATTTCATACTAGAAACTTCTAGAATGCAAGTTTTGCAAATTATTCGATTTAGTCCCTAATTTCAACTTAAGCACTTTATGCATAGAATTTCGTCACAAAATTTTCACACAATCATGCAATCATATCATAAACCTCAAAATAATTATAAAATAATTATTTCTATCTCGAATTTTTGGTCACAAAACCACTATTCCGATTAGGCCCTAATTCGGGATAACTATTCCGATTAGGCCCTAATTCGGGATATTACAAATTATATTTAGTTGGAATACTTTTAAGCTATTAGATTCATGGTTAATCTTGTCAATTCGCAAGCTGGGACTAGAGCAGACATGATTTCGTGGTATATTTACTTTTGTTATTTTTTTAAATTTCAATTTTAAATATGAATTTTACTATTTTTTGTTGGAATTGTCAAGGTTGTGATAGCTTGAAATTTCCTCGTATTTTTTGGGTCTATAATAGAGAGCATCAGCTCGATTTAGTTGGTCTCTTAGAAACAAGCGTTAGTGGTTCTAAAATGAATTCTATTATTGCTAAGCTCGATTTTGAATTCTCGCATCGTGTGGAGGCTGTGGGTTTTTCTGGAAGAATTTGGATAGGATGGAAAGATACCATTTTTGTTGAGATTTTGGGTAACCATTCCCAATTCATTTTTCTAGAATATCTGGGAAGTCATTTCGGCAACCGGTATTGGTCACTTTTGTCTATGGTAGTCCTAATAGTCAAAAGTGGAAGCAACTATGGGATGCACTCAAGTATACTGTAGCGATGGATGAGACTCCATGGTTAGCGATTGGTGATTCAATGTTATTCTCGATTCGTGTGAAAAAAGAGGTGGTCGGGTCATTGGAAAAAGATGTGCTCTATTTAGTGAGTTCATGGATTCCATGGGGTTGCAAGATTTGGGATTTAGTGGTCCTAACTTTACTTGGAATAGAGGGGGTGTTTTGAGAGACTGGACAGGGCAATTTGTAATGAGGCCTGGAGCTTGAAGTCCCCTTTATCAAAGATTTTTCATCTTCAGAAGCTTAAATCTGACCATAGACCACTCAAGCTTTCTTTTAGACTTAAAGTTCATCCTTCCTCTAAGAGACCTTTTCGTTTTCTGTCTGGTTGGGTTGAACATCCGGGATTTTCTAAGATTATTAAGGAGAAATAGAGTTTTATAAATAACATGTCGGTTACTCATGCTACTTTCACTGATCAAGTGAAACTATGGAATGAGGAGGTTTATGGGCACATTATGCAGCGGAAGAATTTTTTTGAAGAAAAAACTGGATAATGTCCAAAAGGCGATTGATCGAAGAGACTAGATTTCTTTTAAATTAGGTTGAGTTAGAAATCCACATCATGAGGAACTTTTATGGAGACAGAAGGCTAGGTGTGATTGGTTAGTTTTTGGAGACCGTAACACAAGATTTTTCCATAAACGAACTTTACAGAGAAGGAAGCATAATCGTATTCTAGCTCTAAAAAATCGAGCAGGGGAATGGGTTATGGATGACGAAGAGCTGAAACAGGAAGCGGTCAATTTTTATGGAAAGTTGTATGAGGAACAATCTAGGAGAGTGGCCAGTCTTGGGGTAGTGCTTTCCCATCTTTCGAGCCGAAAGAAATTCAATTTCTTAGTATGCTTGTGTCTGATGAGGAGATTAAAAAGGCCTTTTTTGACATGGCGCCTCTAAAAGCACCCGGCAGTGATGGTTTTCATGCTATTTTCTATCAAAGTCGACGGGGGTTTGTTGGCCCTTCGATTTGTGATTGGGTCAAAAGGATTTTATCTGGTGATACCATTGATCCAGATCTTAACAATTCCCTCATTGTCCTTATTCCTAAAGTGTAGCATCCAAAATGTTTCGCACAGTTTCGCCCAATTAGTCTTTGTCCGGTCCTTTACAAGCTTGTGATGAAGGTCATTGCAAATAGATTTAAATTGGTGTTCCCAAAGATTATAGGACCTGAACAAGCCGGATTTGTTGCGGGAAGGAGCACAAATGACAACATCACCATTGCACAGGAGGTCATTCATTCTATGAAGAGCAAGAAAAAAAAATAAAAGATGAATGGCTATTAAAATCGACCTTGAAAAGCCCTACGACTATGTTTGTTGGGATTTCATAGACACTTCCCTACAAGCTGCATGTATTCCTATCTTTCATTGTAATGTTATTATGTTAGCCATTTCTGGTTCAATGATGCAAGTACTTTGGAATGGAGCACATTCCTAGAAGTTCAAACCGATAAGAGGAGTTTGTCAAGGGTGCCCTCTTTCACTATACCTTTTTATCATGTGTATGGAATGGCTAGGGCATGGTATTCACACGGCCATGGCGGATGGAAGATGGTCGCCTATTCGGTTATCTAGATTAGGTCCGTCTCTCTCTCACCTCTTTTTTGTAGATGATTTGATTCTTTTTAGTAAGGCTAAGGTGGAGCAAGCATGTGTTATTAAGGAAGTTTTAGACAATTTTTATGGGATTCTGGGGCATAATGTTAATTTACAGAAATCCAACATGATTTTCTCTAAAAGAGTGGAGGAGGATATTTAAAGGTGCATTAGTGGTTTCTTTGGATTCCAAGTGGTGTAGAATCTTGGCTCGTATTTAGGGGTTCTGCTCTTTCATGAGAAGGTTACTAATAATACTCTGCGTTTCGTTATGGATAAGGTGCGGAGTAAACTTTACAGCTTTCTCTTACTGACAGAATTACTCTAGCACAAGTAGTCTTATTATCAATCCCAAGTTACTTTATGTAATCAATGCTAATCCCCAAAGGTTTGTGTGATGAGATTGAAAGTATGGTGAGACAATTTATTTGGGGATCCACTAGTGGTAACAAAAAAATTACTTTGGTAAGTTGGGATTCGATGTGTCAACCTAAATCTTATGGTGGCCTTGGCCTAAGGGCTCTTCGAGATCATAATACTTCTTTCATTATGAAGTTGGGTTTCAAATTAGTGATTGATCATTCTTTCTTATGGTCAAAGTGCTTCGATCCAAATATGGGACTCAAAGCGAAATACCAGAGTCTTTATCTAGGGGACGGTGCTCTTTCTTGTGGAGATCTCTATCAAAGATTTGGCCACTCCTATTAGAGAATTTACTCTGGTCTATTGGAGATAGGCGTAATATCAATTGTTGGAAAGATACTTGGGTGCCTAATGTTGGGCCGTTATCCAAAAAAAGAGCCTGTAATTCTAGCTTAGACATGGATCTTTTCCTTAGTGATATGGTTACGGAGAGTGGAGGTTAGAATTTGGACCTTTTTCGCCTTTGGTTATTGGAAGATATCATTCAGCGGATAGTCAGAATCCTGCCACCTTATCCTAATTCTGGTGTAGATAGAATTATTTTGGGGGACCACATCTGGTGCCTTTGCGGTTAAAAGTGCGTATAAGAAAATCAGGAAAGATTCTTGGAATACGAAAGAGGATGTTTGGAATTTATCTTGGAAGTATCATGGGCCACAAAGGGTTCGAGTATTCATTTGGCTTGTTTTGAACCACCGTTTACTGAATAATGTTGAAAGAATTCGAAGAGGTTTATGTTCAGATATTGCGTATGGTACTTGCAGCCATAGTTATGAAGATATTCTTCATGTGCTTGGAGATTGCAAAATAGAAAGGGAGATATGGATGCAGCTAATCCCTACAGGTAAACAACCTATTTTTTTGGCAGGGTCCCTATGTGAATGGATGGAGCTTAATTTACGAAATCAGTAAGGCATAGAGCTTGTAGATAGTGTTAATTGGCCTTGTCTATTCGGGATTATCATCTAGCGCGTGTGGAAGAATCAAAATCTTTGCATCTTTCAAGGTCTTTCTTGGAGTATCAATGAGGTTTTCAAAGCCTCCCTATGATGGGCGAAGCAATATGTCTCGATGTTCAAACCAAATGACTCTAAACTATAACATCCCAAAATAGGGCCTAGTTAGAATAATGGTTTTGAGACCACAAATACGACGTTAAAATATTGTTTTTATGATTGTTATGAGGTTTAGAATATGAATATATGCATGTGTTAAAGTTTCATGAAGAAATTCTAAATATAAGGTGTCCAATTGGAAATTAGGGACCAAATTGAATGAGTTACAAAATTTGTGTTTTAAAAGAAAATTATATGAAATTGCTTTGGATTATTAATTAGGAGGCCTTAAAGAGCAATTTTCCCAATTTCTAAGTTTTTGGACAAAAATGGGCTTTTATGGAAAAATTTGAAGGAAAGGCATTAGGGGCATTTTGGTCATTTGGTATATTAATGAAATAAAAAAGGAAAATAAGCCAAAAATCAGCTCATTCTCTCCATGTTGCTGCCAAAATTTTAGAGTTCTCCATATCTAGGGTTTTCAAGCTTTCCAAGCTCTATAGCAAGTGCTTCCAAGCCCCATTTTTAATGTTCTTCGCATTTTTGAAATCCCGGTAACTTGCTCTCTCTATTCCTACCCATATTTCATGCTAAGGTCCATGTTTAGAAATTTACCCATGCATGAGAAGCTTATGTTTTGATGATTTATGGAGGGATATTAGAGTTTAAAGGATGGTAAACAACTTTTACTAAGTAGATTTTCATGAAAAGGGCTTTAAGGACTATTTTGTAAAAGTTGTAGAAAAGGGTAGAAAAATGTGAAAGGAAAGAAACTGTGGGCTGTTATGAACATGGAAAATGTTCGGCTAGGCTTGGGTAACTAAGAAATCCCATATTTTGTATTATTCGAGCCTAGGGACTAAATTGAAAATATATGAAAGTATAGGGGTAAAATAGTAATTTTACCCAAATATGTATTTTGGATCATTTTGAGTAATGTATGTATTAAACAAGCTAAATTTGGTATTATAGATCAAGAGAATCGAGATACGAGCCTTGATTGGGGAAAGAACAAGGTTAACGAGGTTTAGGCTTGATTTCTAATATTTTGCACCGATGTAAGTACATATGCAAATAAATACATTAATTATTGTTAGTAAATGATTACTGATATTTGTATGCTTCATATGCTTTTTTGGCTATGTTGATAATATAACATATTTTGATGCCTTGCTATATGATTATGAGACGTTGGCCATGTGAAAGAAACCATTTATGCGAGTACGTTCAGTAAAGGTCCGGAAGTTTAAAATCCCATTTGAACCTCAGGAATAGTTGAGGATACAAGTGACATGTCATTAGGATAGTCATGTGTGTTATGAGCTCATTTAATATGTGATACATGCTAGGGTCTAATGCTGGGTATCCTGAGTTGTGCTCGGATACTCTTTTAGCTCTTTGAGTAGCCCCATTGAGAGCAGCATGTGATCCTATGATATGAGGCACTTCGATGCACTTTCTTTTAGGTAGCCAAGGCTACATTCAGGCACTTCTGTGCATTTCTTCCGTGTGTCCAAATCATATTCTAAGTGTTCAACGAGTAACGTAATATGAATTTTGAAAGTAAAATTTAAGTAAGCTATATGTGTGCAAGATGGCACAGGTATGTACTAAAACCCTATGAAGACTTAGTATATGATGATATTATGAAAGATATGTATTTGGATAAGCATGTGCATATGAATATGGAAGGTAAGTATACATATGACATGATGAGAAGTATCATAATGGATAAGTAACTATGCTTAAATTATCAATAATTGCAAAAATGTAGATTATTTGTATGTGTACTTACTAAGCTTTATAGCTTACCCTCCTCTCTTTTCTCTTCTCTTTAGATACGTCAAGCTAGCTCAAAGGATTGGGAGATGTCGGAGCTCGGATCACACTATCTTCAAGGATTTTGGGTATAAAAAGGTTTAATTATTTTGGTCATGGGATGTATAGGAAACTTGTCTATTTTATGTATATGTGTCATGTTAAAGTAGCCAAGTGTAATGACTCATTTGGGCATTGATTATTTTGTATGTGGCCATGTGATTTGGTCTATATTAATGATTGGGATGTATCCCTAAGTTTACCTTTTCATGCATTCTAAGATGTATATGTGTTGGTTTGATGGATGACTATTTATTGCTAGTATGTGGTTGCATGATTCAGCACTCATAATGGATTAATAATAAGGAATATGGTAAACCATGAAATTGGTGTGGAATGACTAAAAGATCAGGTTGTGTGAATACAAATGGACTAGTATAAAAAGGGGTCATAGTGATGCTATAATGTTGCATGTTTAAGTGTCCAAATATATCATGGAATATGCCATTGAACATATGGGAGTGTATGATTGTTTAAGGGTGACCAATGGCTTGGAAAGTAACCTTCAAATGGTCCACAAGGGTAGACACACGGGCATGTGTCTAAACCGTGTGTGACACACGGTCAGCCCCATATGCGTGTCGTTCGGCCGTGTGTCCCTTGCACCTTGAATTTTAGGTTAACATGCATGGTAGTAAACACACAGGCAGAAACACGGCCGTGTGTCTCAACCGTGTAGAGGACACGGCCCCTGGCCATGGGCGTGTGCTTGGCCGTGTGCCTCAAATTTGTATGATGATGTTTTAAACAGAATGCTTGCTAAAATCACACGGGCTACCATACGGGCGTGTCCCAGCCCATGTAAGGAACACGGGCCAAGGACACGGGCCTGTGCTCAGCCATGTGAAAACCCCTATAGTTTGAATTGGAAAATAAATCCAATAATTCCACATAGGTATGGAACATAGGCGTGTCCCCATGCACATGGTTGTGTGCATTGCCTCCATATGAGCGTGTGAGGCTTTAACCTAGAAATTTTCTTAGAATTTTCGTGAGTTCTCGGTTTAGTCCCGGACCGCTAATGATGTATGTTTTGGGCCTCGTAGGTCCATAATAGGGACAAATTGAATTTAATTGACTGGTTTTAGTTTGAATAAAATTTTGTGGCCCGATTCTGTATTTTTGGTTCTTCTTAAGTTCAGTAATGCCTCGTACCCTGTCCTGGCATCGAAAACGGGTAAGGGGTGTTTCATAAACTCTCAAACACAGTTTTCATTCCTGATTATCTTGATGGTTGGGTCTACTTAAACACAGATAGTTCAGTCAAACATGATGATATGTTTGTTATAGCTGGTGGGCTTCTGCGAGATCAAAATGGATTTTGGATTCTTGGATTCACAAGGTATCTGGAAAATTGTGAAGTTATTGATTCAAAATTATGGGGCATTCTTGATGGGCTTCAAATTGCTTTTGATCGCGGCTTTCAAAAAGTTATCATCCGGTCTGACAACCTTGAAGCAGTTAATATCATTCATACAGGAGTTCGTGAAGGTTCTAATTCTGCTTTTTTGGATATTGGAGAAACTAAGTCATTGGAATCTTCAACATATTCCAAGAGAAGAGAACGAAATTACAGACAAGATAATCAAACTTAGGAAAGATAGGGAACCTGGTTTGCGGTTTATTGATAAGGATTATGTATTGAGTTTTCTCAATGGTTGATTTTTGAGTTGTAATTTTCTTTTTTTTCACTAAAAAAAATTCTATGTTTGGTATTAGGGATCAAAATAAACAAGTGATTAAGTGTTGGGACAATTTTTATAATAATAGTAGCATAATGTGATTGTATAAATGTAATTATTAAATTGATGAAATAGCATTGATTGAATGAAATTATGAAATTTGGTTAAGGAGCGAATCAATCAGACGTGAATCGAGGAAAAACGAAGGCAACAGAGTAGCTATCGGCCTTACTAATATGACTATTTTGTTAAGGTAAGTTCGTAGACTCGAACTTAAATTTTACTTCTAATTACTATTTAAATTGAGTATTGATAAATTTACTTATGATACAAAATCTATACATATTATTGAGTTAAGGTAAGGAAAAATAAATAAGGAAATTGTGGAAGTAAACAATTGTATAATCGTCGATATGTTTGACTAGCGTCGGTTAATCTGACTAGCACTGGGCGCAATCACCGTTGGTTATCTAACTAGAGCTAGGCTCACAATAATTATCGTTTGTAACACCCCATACCCGAAACCCAGGCCAGAGCGGAATACGAGGCATTGCTTAACTCGGTTTCATGCACACAAATGTTCCCCAAGTCACCGAGACTTGATCCAAATTAGAACTTTTTCAATTTCTACATAAAAATTCTTATTATGGGCCTACGAGCCCCAAATCGACCATTGAAAACTGTTCGGGATCAACCCGGGTCCTTAAACCATCTATAGAAAATTTGACTTTGAAACAAGGCACACGCTCGTGTGGAAGGGTAACACGTCTGTGTGGCCATCTCGACATGGTCGTGTGATGGCCCGTGTGGCTCACACAGCCTAAGCAATATAGGGACACTCCCGTGTCCTTCACTCGTGTGGAAATAATTTTAAATGCACACCTACAAGGGTTCTCACACGGCCTGGCACATGCCAGTGTGCCTAGCCCGTGTCCTTCACACGCCATGATACTCCCATGTGCAAAAACATGAACATTCTGTTTCTGATGTCAGCATCCCAAAAATGTCACACGACCAAGGCACATGCCCGTGTGTTGGGCCGTGTCCATCACACGGCTGAGACGCACGACCGCTTCTTTGCCCGTGTGTTTACTATTATGCATACTGACTTGAAATTTTTATGTGTAGGGAAACACGGCTGGACCACACACCCATAGGGCAAACTGTGTGTCACACACGGTCTAGACACACGCCTGTGTGGACAATGTAAGGCTATTTACCAAGCCTATTTTCAACCCTTACTTACACAACCTGCATGGGCGACCACAATCAACCACAATAAACGACATTCCATATGTGCATTTTACTCATTTATGAAGATAACATCTTTTTTTATAAATCAATATAAAATATTAGCCATCATTCAAGGCTTAATACAAAATGAAGGGTTCCCAACCCAAGCCAACACATTTGGCCAGTTTTCAATGACACAAAAATAGCAAAGTCTAAGCCCTATACATGTAACGCCTCAATTTTCGGGAATTCTGTGAATGTTGGCAAAATTTCATGCTTTGATTTTGTCATTTGTGAGTGAAATTATGAAATAGAACCTATGTGAAAATGTTTGAAAATGCTATAGGCTAAATTGAAGTGGCCAAATAAATAGGAGTGCAAAATAGGAGGATTTGCATGACAAACCTCCCATTTTACATGAAGTGGCCAGCTATCATGTTGTTGTAGACAATATGAGCACTTGATATCCATAATTCATGGTACAAATTGATAATGGGTTAGGCAAATGTTCCATGATAATGGATTAGGTAAATATTCCATGATAATGGGTTAGGTAAATGTTCCATGATAATGGTTTAGGTAAATGTTCCATGATAGGCATTTCATGTCTTTTGTATTAAAGAATTAAAAGGATGAAATATGAAATTTTATTTAAAGAAAAAGGGGTGAAAAGAACAAAGTTTTGTCCATCTTTGTTCATCATAGCCGAAAGTTAGAGAAGAGAAAGGAGAGGAGAAAGCTCTTGAATGTTCGGTCACTTGGGGAAGAAAATTGAAGGTAAGTTCATGGTAGTTTGCTTCTATCTTGATGTTCATGAGTTCTTCTTGATTCTACCTTAACTCTTGAAGCATATTTTGGTTTTTAGTTGTGTTGTGAGCATTTACTCATGAATTAAAATGAAGGAAATGGTTGTTGTTTCATGTTCTTTTGATGAAAAATGGAAGATAGGTGAAGTTGAGCCAAACAAATGAGCATGCATGTGCCTTAGATGCTAAGGGGAAAAATCGGCTAACATGTTGTGCTTTAAAATGATGAAATGGAGATTATACTTAAGTAAAATCATAGATATGTGATGATTGATTGGTGATATACATGTTTAAATAACATGCATGCAAGTTATGTGTGAAAGAGTGATTTGGTAATAAATCTGCTTGAGACAGTAGCAGTAACGTGACTTTGGAAAATCACCATAAATTGTGAGATATGAGTTAGAAGGTGAATAAATTATGTAATTAAAGCTTAATAAGTCTAGTTTCAAATGAAATAAACAAGAACATATTTTGAATTCTGTACAATGAGAAATTTGATTCATAATGAAGAGTCGTCAGATTAGTCAAACAGTGAAACATGGGAAACTTTAAGAAAAATATGGTATTGATTGGACAAACCAAAAATTCTGAAAATTTTATGGATAGAAGATATATGTGTCTATTTTCATGGAAAATTAATGGCACTTGATTTGGAGTTTCGTAGCTCCATTTATAAATGATTTAGTGACTGTTGCTCAGGAAGACAGCTTGCAGTAAAATTATGATTATGTGGTAAACATTGACAAAAATTTATTAATGAGTTGCTTATTGATTTCTTATAAGCTTACTATGACCTGTAGGTGTGGTTGGCCGAATATTGTAAGGGGTTAATACGTAGTTTGTATTTGAATAGTTAGATTAACGTGTTAGTAATCCAATTGTAGGCGGTTCATGTGTGGATCTCATCAGCATATCGTCGCAAACAGGTGTGTAACTAACACCCTTTTATAGACTAGATCAGCACAAGCCGAAAAGCCGAAATGCCGAAATGCCGATATTTTGAGATCTTGCGAGTGTGTGAATACTCATGAGATTAATAGTTTGATGTATATGGTAAATTAAAGTGATAAGACTGCAGAGTGCGCGATTCTGTGCATTTTGATATTTTTGGGCTTAATGGGCCAAAAAAGGGATAATGGGCCAACGGGCCCAAATTGGTAAGAAAACGCGGTAAGTGTTTCTGATCGTACGTAAATGGCTATGTTATGTATGAAAACCTTAAGAATAGTTAAATTACTTGAATACCCCTGTGTATGCAAAATGACCATTATACCCCTAGGGTTACTTTTGACTGAAAAGCATGACGATCTGATTCTGTATGATGTATGCCATGATTATATATCTGTTGCATGGGGACTTGGGTTATACTATGGAGGAAGCGTCCTGGTGGCTATGCCACAATTATCTGATCTGGTGGCACTGCCACATATATCTGTCCTGGTGGCTATGCCACAATTATCTGATCTGGTGGCTCTGCCACATATATCTGTTCTGGTGGCTCTGCCACAATATCTGTATCTGGTGACTCCGTCACAATATCTGGCAGCCTCGCTGCGATTTCTGTGGTGTGTAGCGGTTGGGTGGGTCGAGTTGTCTCCCCACACGGTGTAAGGTTGGTACGGGGGTGTATACGGTTGGATATGGTTAGGTTTCAGCATAAACATGTAATATCTGTTCTGTTCTGTTATGGGCCTATGGGCTTTAGTCTGAATTCTGTTCTGGGCCAAGGCCAACTTATTCTATTTCTGTGGTTTGAGCTGATATAGGCTATGGTTGGGTTAAAATTTACACACTGAGTTTCCCCAAACTCACCCCTTTTATTTTCATCCACGCAGGTAATCCCCAACCATAGTAGGCTTGGAGCTGTGAGGGAATTCGGAGTGGCCACCCGTTCTGAAAGTTTGATTTTCTTCTGGTGAACTGGACATCCTTTTATTTACGTTTGAAGTTTTGGTTTTTTTTTAAATGTAATAAGGCCGCTTAATTATTTTTGATGGTTTTAATATGTATTACTAAGATAGGTATTACTTATTTTAACTGTTGAAATTGGATAGCTTTAGGGCGCGTTTTCAAAAACAACAATTGATTTCAAAATAACACGACAACAAGTAAAGCTTCCGCAATGAAAGTATTTTCCAAGATTAATCACTTTTCCTAAAACTGACTTAATCAAATCGGTTTCCTAGAAATATCCATGACGTTAAGGTGTGGCAATGGCGGTATGCATGTCTAGGATTGGATCCGAAGGAAGCTTGGTACTTAAGCAGTCCGATGGACTCACCACCTCTTTTCTGGTTTCCTACCTGGTGCACAGCTTCCATTCACTTTAACCTATTATGAAATTATCTTTTAAAACACTAAGTAAGTTTTTCTGGATCAACAATATAAAATGTTTTGAACGCTTCGATGTGGCATGTCGGATCCGGTCATAACGTCTGGGCCGGGTTTGGGGTGTTACAATACATGCCATATTAAAAATATAAATCAAACTATACCGAAAGCTTCGATTGATAGTGTGATCAATATCTCTGACTTCCGTTGATCCTTGAGCTAGATAGGCGGCACTATAAGAAAATGGAAAAGGAGAGGGAGTAAACATAAAGCTTAGTAAGTTGCACATAAATAAATATACAACATAACTTTGCCATTTATCAACAAGTATCATAACACACAAGTGGCATAAGCAAAACTTACTCATCAGTATTCAATACACATCATATAGCATATATTGAGCTCACATCTCATACATACCATACAGGTACCAGTACCACTCACAACACAGTTATACTTTCTTGGTTAACTTTAAATCATACTTTCACCGTTGAATCATTTGGATTATTATTAGATAATCATTTAGCCTAAAGCATAGGGTCAGGTGTCGGTGCCATGTCCCAGACATGGTCTTACACTGACACATCTCGTAGCCGATGCATGTCCCAGACATGTCTTACACTAGCACTCGTCTCCATGTCGATGCTATGTCCCAGACATGGTCTTACACTAGCTCTCATAATGTGGCCGATGCATGTCCCAGACATGTCTTACACTAGCTCACACAAGTGACCCAAACGTCATGGCATGAATATCCGATTTATTTCTTAGGTTCAAACGGGAACTCTACTATCTCTATTACCATCATGCTTTCCCAATTCCACAATCAAGCAATTCACGCTATATTAAATTCAAGTACAATTCAACACATACATTAACATTGTAGTTGTATTACTTACATATAACTTACCTCGGATTACAAAATGTGGCGACTAGTCGATTTAGTCAATTTGCTTGGCTTTCCCCCGGTTTAGGTTCGAATTCGATATTTCTTGATCTATAATAGCAAAATGTACTTATTTAGTCACTAATTAAAATTAGGGAATCAAAAATTCATATTTTTGGTAAAATGACCATTTTGCCCCTAGACTTTGACAAAATGACCATTTTACCCCTAGGCCCGAAAATCAATTTTTATCAAATTTCTTCACATCTTAAGTCTAGACGAGCCTTTTTTACTCTTATAGAAACTCCAAATTCTCACTATTTCACATATTTAACATCTATTTTACAACTTGTGCAAAATAGTCCTTTTAGGTGTCTTCATGCTAACACCTTTCACAAAAGTTGTTTATAAGACACCCAAGACTCATTTTCTTCCATAAAAACTCAGAAAACATTACAAACCATTTCATGACAAAACCCTACACTCTTAATCATTTTTCAAAATAGTACCCTCATTTGAAAGCTCATGCTTCAAGGGTTTCAAAAGTACAAAAATATTCAAGAAAAGCCATTAAAATCACTTACTTGTGAAGACTTAAATTTACTGAAATTTTTGAAGCTCAAAACCCCCAAAAATGGCTGAAAAATTGGTGGAGAATAAATGGGAAATAGGATGATATCAGCTTTCTTTTATTATATTTCTATTTTAGTCAAATTAGCTATCAAACTTACCAAACTTGGACTTTTTGACCAAATTACCTCCTATGGATGGCCATGCACAATATTAGGGTTTAATTTCCCTTTAAATACCCCCAATTTAGGTTCTCTAGCTATTTCACACTTTTAGCTATCAAAATAGGACTTTTGCATTTTATGCGATTTAATCCTTTTTCTCAATTGAGCTCACGAACGTCAAAATTAACTCACCAAATTTTTCATGCATTCATATAATCATGTTATAACACCAAAATAATTATAAAATAATTTACTCGACACTGGATTTGTGGTCCAGAGACCACTATTCCAACTAGGCCCTAAATCGGGCTATTACATCGTTGGTTAATCTGACTAGCATTGAGTGCAAATATTGTTGGTCTATCCAACTAGAGCTGGGTTCACATTTATTAGTGTCGGTTAACTCGACTAGCGTTTGGCGCAACCTTTTCTACGGTTTACCAATAGGAACTGGGTGCCACATCGTTAATCAATATACGATAAAGTACTTGAAATATTGAGAGAATCGAAACCGTATTTGACTATGTTAGGATTTCATAGTAATAGAGATTTAATTTGTGTTTATTTAATAAATGGAACCTATTAATGATAAGTTGGTTTACATGTTCTAGGTTAGATAAATAGTAAAATTAGACTCGGCATCCTGAAGGAACCCCATACTCAATGTTGGTGACATTTTCTTTTTGTGTTTGGCATGTACCTAGGATGCAAATTCAATGGTAGTGCCTTTTTGTTTAGTGAGCTCTAGGTTACTAATGTATTTTTTTTGTAAATGAATATAATTGTAAATACCTTCTTAACATCTTATTCTATATTGAAAGTAATGTTTGTTTAAATGAATTGTTCATTTTAGTGATCTATCTAGATTGCCTGTTTGATCGCATCTTTGACGAATGTATATATGAGACTTGGCAGTTGCTTGATATGTGTGTATGCTTGAACTTGTTGAATTGGTATATTAAGCATAAATATGTTTAAGCAAGTATGTGATAAAATGAGCAAGTTGAGTGTTTGAATAAATGTCATGACATATCATGCATAAAACTTGGTATTGGCATTGATTTGAGAGTTATAAATTGGCTTGTATATGTTCTTGGATGTTGTGTAGGTGAAAAACCAATTGCGTGAGAAAATTGGCTTGAAAATGGCCTATTTTTCATGCACACGGGCAGAGACACAGGCGTGTGTCTCAGCCTTGTGTGACACACGGCCATGTGCACGGGCATGCGGTTTGGCCGTGTGTCCCCTGCACCTAAAATTTGAAAATTAAATTGTCCATATGGCCTAACACACGGGCGTGTGGCTAGCCGTGTAACCCAAGTCAGAGAGTTACACGGGTAAGGACACGGGTGGGGACACTGCCATGTGCCTCATTTCGAATGCACATACGGCCTGGGTCACATGCGTGTCATTTAGTTGTGTGAGACACACGGCCTTGCCACACGGGCGTGTGTCCCCTGTTTCTTTCAAAAATTTATATGTTTTCTGAAAAATTTCTTGAGTACTCGGTTTAGCCTCGACCTAATTTTAATGATTATTTTAGGCCTTAAGGGCTCGTAATAGAGACCATATGAATGTTTATTAATGGTTTTTGAATTGATTGAAAAATGTGCTTGAAATGTTTGATTGATTGGGTTATAAGTCCGGTAATATCAGTAAACCTATTCTGGTGACGGATACGGGTTTAGGTTGTTACAAAGCCCACACAGCCCAAATAGCCCAGGCCATGTGTCACATACAGTTCAGTATAAGGCCTATCACATGACCATTTGTTGCACACAGCCTACCACACAGCCTGGCGCATGACCATGTGATGTTAATGGTGTTGTTTTTCGGCTTTCGCCATTTGCTGATTTTCAAGTTTCTCATTACACACCTAGTTCGATTCTAATGCGAAAACAACCACGTGATGTCCAACACCTAAAATCAACAATAAATTGACCCCAAATCAGTTCTAATTCCTCAATTTACCAAAACAACCCACTTGACTACAATGCAACATAAACAATTCTAACACAAAAATCGAACTCTTAGGCGTTGGAAACTTACCCAATGTCCACAGCAGCCTTTAAGATAACTAACTCATAGAATGAGAATTTTGAATTCCTTGACTATCACCTAACAACACAGATTTCACAAGGTTAACCCAAGCTTTAAAGAAGAAATAATCAACCTATAAACACCACCGTTAAAAAAAAAACAAATTCCATAGAAACACTTATCTTTCAATACTCGAAAAATTAAATTTGCAAGAGCAACCGAGATTAAACTACCACCAACCCACAAGAACAATTGAATCAAGGAACAAAACCCAAAACCCGAATGAAACAATGGCAAATATCAAAGAAAGAGAAGAAAATAATGAATCATAATTTGGAAGTTCTTTTTTTTCTTTGCTAGAAGTGCCAAAATTCAACAGGGTAGAAAAAATGAAAAAAAAAGGTCAAAAGTGGGGGAAATGAAATCTTATTATTATTATTTTTAGATAAAGCTAAAAAAATAAAACAAAATATACATAAAATCCACTACTATCTCAACTACCCACTAACCTTTTATTAACCAATAGATTCTCTTTTTTTTTTAAAAAAAATTCAAATGCCATTTAAACTTTATTAGCCAACATCTCACAAAATTCTTAGCAAAAATAAAATAACCCCATTTATGTAATAGATCATTTTTGGGTCAAATCAGAACAGTGGTTTTGGGACACAAATCTAAAGTAGAAATATTTATTTTATTGTTTCTTTAAGGTCTACAGCATGACATAATACTTGTGTGAAAATTTAGTTAAGAAATTTTATCGATTGAGTACTCAATTTGACTAGAAGGACTAAATTGCAATAGGTGCAAAATTTGAGTTCTATAGGCTAAAGGTAGTAAATTGTTATGAAATTCTAAATTAGAAGTCATAAATGGTAATTAGACCATTATACTTTAGAATGGACAAAAATGGACATGGAGTACGTAAAATTTCAAAGTTTACGTGAGGGGTAAATAGGTAATTTGGTAAATAAAGCCAAAATAACTAAATAAAAGATGTCATCTTTTTCAATTTCATCCCCATAGCCAAAAATTAGAAGAGGAGACATAGATAGGGTTTGGCCAAGCTTTCAAGCTCGATTGTAAGTCCGTTCTTGTCCCATTTTTAACCATTTTTATATTTTTGAGATCGTTGTAACTTGATTTAGCTATTTTAAGGACTAATTTGAAAGAAATTTAATGTATAACATTTTAACCATTTTGGATGTGCATGTATTATGATGTTTGATGGTAGAAAATGCGTGCTTGTTGTTAGTCAAACAACGTGTGTAAAGTGATTTTCGATAAAAACATTAAATAGAGACTTATTTGTAAAAGTCAATAAAATGTGTAGAAAAGTTTGAATAAATGAAAATTGTGGGTTTTTATGAGTACAAATAAAAATCGGTTAGGCTTGGGTTGTGATGAAATTGAATGAAATTCATTTTACGAGCTTAGGGACTAAATTGTAAAATGTTGAAAAGTTAGAGGTAAAAATGTAAATTTTTCCATAATATGTTTTTGGGCTAAATTGAATGTTGTGATGATTAAATAAGTTAAATTTAACATTATAGAGAAAGAAAAACAAAGTTCGGATCTAGATCAGGGGAAAAACAAAATAATTAACGAATAGATCCTTTTGTCGTTTTTGTAACCGAGGTAAGTTCGTATGTTAAATAAGATTTACTTTACATGTATTTTAAATGCTTTAATTTACACATTATTTGTGTAATCGACCTTACGGATACATTTGACGACTATTTGGCAAGTGAGAAAATCTCAATCGAACCTTAGGAATAGAGTAATACAAGTGACATGTCACTAGGGTTTTATGTTATGTGATTCCGGGTGCTGGTCCTGTACGTCTTACTGGTGGTTGAGTATACCAGCGTATATTGTGGATACTTAACAGCTTGTGTGAGCAGCACCGTGTAGCTATGTCTCAACTGACAGCTTGTGTGAGCAGGCCCAATAATGGCTCGAGAACCAACATATATGTGTTATAAGATAAAGGTAGCAACGGATACATATGTGGCACTTTGTGTGCAAGGTTTTCCCGTGTATCCGATATTATTATTCCGAGTGGTTCATTGAGTATAACAATGATAAGACTAAGTATGAAATTATTACGAGATGGTACAGGTATGTACTTAAGGCTTATGATTATTAATTTGCGAAATAACGATTTCAAGGTAAGTTGTGATGGAAGTGAATTATGGTCATGAGAGTACGGTAAATTATATTATATTATGTTATATCACTTGCATGATTAATGTATGGTAAGGTTGCTTATTTCTTTCATACGAGCTTACTAAGCTATATAGCTTACTCGGTTTTATTTTCCTTGTTTTATAGTGTCTTCAAGCTATCTCAGATTGGAGATCATCGGAGATCGTATCACACTATCAAACTGTTATTTTGGGTACCGATGATTTTAAACATTTTGAGAATATGGCATGTATAAGGACTTGGTTATTTTGTTATATGTGTCATTATGAATTTGGCCAAATGTATTGGCTTGTAATTGTCAAAGTCTTGATGTGGTGTTTGGCTATGTAACTTGGCTTATTTTGGTTGAATTGGTTGTAAGCTTATATATATTTATATATGCATGCAAGTGCAATTATCTCTTGTGTGATGTGGTTTATAAATGCTTGATAAATAGTTGAATGTGGCTTAATGGGTTTGTTGTTGAATAGTTAAGACTGGCTCATTGATATGCTAGAAAAACTAAGAAAAATTATGCATGTTATTGGTAGCCATGTTGAAACTTGTAGCATGTGAGTTTGGTGTGATTTGGTTTGGTAAAATATGATGTTGTAAATATCTTAAGTATGGATAATGAAATGCCATGAATTGGCCTTGTTTGTCGATGTATTGGTTGTCCAAGTGTGCTATGAATTATGCCTTGAACTTGTGCAAGTGTAGGTGTAAATGAGGGTGACAAATGGTTTGGTAAATAGCCTTTATTTTGTCCACACAGGTAGATACACGAGCATTTGTCTAGGCCGTGTCTGACACACAGCTTTCCCCATGGGCATGTGTTTTGGTCGTGTGTCCCCATACCTTTATTTTGAGAAACAGAATGCTCCTATTTTATGAAAAGTAAATAACCACACGGCCTAGCACACGGGCGTGTGACTTGGCTTTGTGATCTCAATTTGTTCATGACTTGCAAGTTAGAAAGTTACACAGGTTAGGGACATGGGCGTGTGTGACCACACGCCTTGCCCACACGGGCGTGTGTGACCACACGCCCTGCCCACACGGGCATGTCCCAAACTAGGGGTGAGCAAAACTCGATTTGACTCGAAAAAATTCGAATTGCTAGTTAAATGAATCGAGTTATTCGAGTCAACTCAATTTTTTTTTCGAATTTTGAGTTCGAATCGAGTTAATTTTTTGAATTTAAATAACTTGAATAATTTGAATAATTCGAATATCAAACTATAATATTTTACATTTTCACTCGAAACTCCCAAACCTTTTTATTTTTCCCTCAAAACTTTTACTCCTTCGCACTTTCCCCCCAAAATTTTTACTCCCCTCTTATCCCAACCCCCTATCTACCCAAAATCCATTTCCCACCAAAATTGTACTCTCCCATTTACTTTTCCTCAAAATTTTACTCCCAAAAACCCTCAAGACTTTTTATTTCCCCCCCGAATTTTTATTCCTTCCCACTTTCTCCCTAAAACTTTTACTCACTTCCACCCCCATCTACCTCAAACCCATCCCCCTTAATATTTTTTTAATATTTTCCCTCCAAAATTTTACTCTCTCTATTTACTTTCCCTCAAACTTTTACTCTTCAAAACTTTTTATTTCCCCTCTAAACATTTACTTCTCACCCTTTACACCCAAATAAATAATCAAAATTATCCAAAAAAATCCCTAAACATAAATAGTAACAATTTTATTTATATCTACTATTTATATTATTAAATTAAATTTCACATTTTATATTATTTATATTATTGAATTGTTTAGTCATATTGACTATTTATATTAAAATTGAATTATTAATGATGCCATAAAATATTCGTGTTAAAATTTTATATTGGTATCAATTTCATATTTTATCTTTAAAATAACTTTTACTAAAAAATCAGATTTTTACATTTAATATATTTTTTAATTCCAAAATACATAGTGGTAAAAATGTGAAGATAATTCAAACAACTAAGCAAGCAAAGAAGCTAATCCGTATATAGAAGATTAATAAATAAATTATGAGGTGATGAAAGTTAATAAAAAATTGATTACGGTGGACAAATTTTATTACGATGGGTGACGATGGGTGACAATGGTTACAATGACCCAAAATTATTTTTTAAAATTTAACTCGAACAAATATATTCGATTTGATTCGATTCGAATTCCATCTCACTCGACTCGAGTCGAGAAAATTTCAAATCAAATTAGGATGATAAATATGAATCGTCAACTCGACTAACTCTAAATTTTTTCATTCGATTCGATTCGATTCAATCGAACGCTCACCCCTATCCCAAACCACACGGGCGTGTGACCCCTGTTTACAGCAAAAATTTTTAAGTTATGTGAAAATTTCCTGAGTTATCGGTTTAGTCCTGAACCACTCCCAAAGCATGTAAGGGCCTCGTAGGCTCGTAATAGGGACATTATGATTGAATATAAATGGTTTCAATTTGGGTGCAAATTTTATGAATCGATTTGTATGTTTACTTGCGATGTAAATCGGGTAATGCCTTGTACCCTGTTCCGGCATTTAACACGGGTAAGGGTTGTTACAATTTATCCACATGAAGATTCAAACCAAAGACCCTTAACACATTAACAAAGCCCTCAACCACTTCAACAAGTACTTACTTCAACAATTACTTATCACATGACAATTTCACAAATCACAAATCAAAACTTTGGGGCGTTACAAATGCTACTAAATTTGGTATTTTTATTGTTTATTTTCGTGCAACATATGTCCAATGTTAGAATATAAGCTAAAATGTGAAATATTGGGAAGATTTCACATGGAAGCAAAAAGTTGATTTGGATTTTTTTTATTTTAATTGTTGTTTTTATTTTTATTTATAAGACTTAAATGCTAAAAAAAAGCCCTTCACAAATAATTAAAAAATCAATTGAGTCCATTGATGCAAATTGCACCTAATTAAGCCTTTTAAATCATAATTCGTACCTAATTGAACCCCTTAAAACTAGTTTTCCATCCAAGCTCTTTATGGGCTATTAACTTGGTGCTGACTCAGCAAAGGTGGGCACGTGTCGCATTATGAATGGTACAGAGTTATTTTATTAAAGTAAAATTTTAATGAAATGGATGTTGAAAAATTTTCATTTTTATGGGAACTTTGAGGCATATTCTTAGTAGGCAAAGGTGGAGATTTGAATCAAAAAATTATAGTTTCATATTCTACTCCATGAGACCTTTACAACAGTATATCATATGGTCAAAATGGTTGAGTGATGAATGAGAAATTGATACTCAAAGTACTACTTGATAATATTGTTGAGGAAAAATAAAAGCTTAGATCCCACCCAAAGTGTGAGATGTGTTTATATATGGAAACCCTCTTGAAGGGTACTTGAATGACTAAGCTTCTAACCCTTCCTCGCGCGCAAGGGGGGGTACAGGTTTAAACCCAACGGCGTTGGGGGGCACCCGCACAACGTGGGCGACGCGAAATGTCCAGACCTGTCAGGCTTGCGGATATTTTAAGTCCAGCATGAATTTATTTTTCCTTAGCAGACATAATCTGCTTATATATGGATAGTATCTGATCAAATCGATTTTTTGGCTCATTAATGGCAGATTTTGTGGTTATTTCCAAATTTTTCACCATCCTAAATACCAATAAAAGGTTATGTGTTTTATAGAAATATATATACTCATACTCTTTTACACTGAAACTCTTTACTCTTAAAACTCTTCCTTTTCTTCTCTGTATTTTTTTTCAAACGTTCCGGTGATAGAAAAAGTAAAAGTTCATTCATTGATTGTAATAGAGGTGCTACTACTTTGATCACTGTTGTTGTTATATCCTGGAAGACATTCAACCAATGTTTCTCCAAGTACCGTAGGAGCTGCTGAATCTATCTTAAGGAAACTATGTTTCATAGGCCTCAACGTTCAACTTTTTATTATGGTTTTATTTGATTTTCGTATTTCATAAATTAATTATATGTAATTCTTTTTTATATTTCATTTCCTATGTGTTTATTTAAAATTATTTTGTCTAATCGAATTAATTTTCGTAATAAAATGGAGACTCCCACCAATTCAATCAATTCGCAATCTGAAGCTTTGGTTCAAACGCAGTCCTCGATCCAAAACTCAGTGTTGTCGGTGGTGGCTGCTATAAGCAACAATAAGAAACCTACAAAATTCTCGGGATAGAATTTCAAGACCTGACAATAGAAAATGCTGTTTTATTTGACCATGTTGAACTTGGCCAAATTTTTGAAAGATGACCCTCCTACTGTTAAAGAGGGTGAGGTAGATGAAGTTATCGCTTTCACTACTATTGAAGCTTGGAAACATTTAGATTTCCTATATCGAAACTACATCCTGAATGGATTGTCAGATGCACTATAAGAAGTGTATAGTGTTAAGAAAACAACTAAGGAATTATGGACATCGTTGGATCATAAATACAAAGTCGAAGATACTGGAACTAAAAAGTTCTTAGTTGCTAAATTCTTGAATTTTGTAATGGTTGATTCTAAATTAGTTGTGAATCAAGTGCAGGAACTTCAACTAATCATTCACAGAATTCTTACTGAAGGGATGATAATAAGTTAATCCTTCCAAGTGGCAGGCATTATTGAAAAGTTGTCTCTTGCTTGGAATGACTTTAAGAATTACCTAAAGCACAAAAGAAATGAAATGTCAGTGGAAGACCTAATTGTTAGACTTCGAATAGAAGAAGACAATAGAGGTACGGAAAAGAGGCTAAAAAAAGTAACAAATGACAATGTTGCTAGGGAAAGATGGTGTTTCCAAGAAGCAAAAATTTTAAGGAAAATGCTTCAATTGCACAAGAAGGGGCACAAGTCATCCGATTGTAGGATCCCAAAGAAAGCTAGAGCTAACAAGGCTAATCTGTGGAAGAAGTTTGCAAAGAAATGTCTGACATGGAATTATGTGCCTAACATACGCAAGAACTATGAATAAGAATGTTCTTTGAAAAATGGGGAATGTTTGTGGGAATGAGATATGTATTAATCTAAATGCTATATCTGTAATAGACTTATACCGAATCCATACGGTCAGACCTAGAATAGGGGTGTTACAAAGACAGCTCTTTATTGGTGAGTTTTTCATGGATTTCATCAAAGGTGATGACTGTGTCACGACTGTTGACTGTACCAATAACAAATTAAGAGGTGTCATCAAGACCATCCAAAACTTTCTCAATTAAGTCTTCATGATCAAGTGGTTTCCCAAGGGTGGCAAGTTCATCTACTTTAGTCTTTATGGCTGACATATAGTTGGTGACATATTGTGGTCCTTTGGAGATGTTTTTCGTGTTGTCTTTGATTTGTTTGATATGTCTATGTGAAGGACAAAAGCATAAATGTTGGCGAGGGCTTTCCAAATGTCACAAGATGTTTTTGATTAAGTAATGGGTGGCACAAGGTTGGGTGAAATCCCACTAGTGCTCTAAATAGAAGTTTGTCTTATCTCAACCATGTTTAATATGTAGGATTAAGAGAAATTGCATTGCTGATAATGGTGGTGGTAAGCAGAAAGGGATATGAACTGTTAGTACATTTGTGCAAGTTTTAACACCCTTTACCTGTACCCGAGACTAGGATAAAGTACGAGGCATTACCAGACATATACTTGGACATTTTCGAAAAATATAGGTTATAAAATTTCATTCTAATTTAAAACCGACTAAAAAACATCATAGTGTCCTGATTATGGACCAACAAGGTCCAAAACATACATTAAAAGTGATCCAGGACTAAATCGAGAATTATAGAAAATTTTAGAAAAATTACTGGGTTATGCCTCACACGCCCGTGTGGAGGCAAAGCACACGCCCGTGTGCTTAGGGACACGCACGTGTCCCTCACCCGTGTTGAATTATTTGGATTTATTTTTCAATTCAAACCTACAGGGGTTTTCACATGGCCAAGCACACACCCGTGTCCCTCACACGGCCTAGACACGCCCGTGTCCAAAAACCCGGGCATTCTATTTATGACATCATCATTCATTTTTAGGCACACGGCCAAGGCACACACCCGTGTGCTAGGCCGTGTCCTCCACGCGGTTGAGACATACGGCCGTGTCTCTACCCGTGTGTTTACTACATACAAACTGACCTAAAATTTTAAGTGCAAGAGATACACGGCCGGGCAACACGCCCATTGGGCTGACCACGTGTCACACACGGCCTAGAAACATGCCCATGTGTCTACCCATGTGGACATTTTTAAGGCTATTTCCAAGCCTTTAGTCACTCTCTATCATCCATACACACTTAGAGACTTCAATGGTATTTAACATGGCCTAATTATACTCTTAAACAACCTTGACATGACTCATTGCATGTTAACTTCATCTCATCGGTTTAGTACATGCTAAATTATCCTTTTTGTATTAAGGATTAACATAGCACATTTTACTTTTTACACTTAGGTCATATTATAACCATATACCATTATATGTTATGTCCACTCTCAAATTATTAGGTTCCATTTCAATCATCCAGTCATGATAAACCTCATCATCATATCTCATGAAACATTTAAACATAGGCATGAATCATTGGTAGGTTTACTACCTACATCAATATGAGCCATATCTCATGGCTATATACAAAAGAATAAGTATACCTTTTAAGCTATTACATTGGCTAGCCAAATGACACATATAAAAAAATAACCAAAAATCCTATACATGCCATTGCACAAAATGGAAGTATCTATATACCAAAGCAGGACAAGTCGATAGTGTGTTGATTCTCTAACCGTCTTCCAATCTTCACAAGTCCACGAGCTCTATAAGACAGGGAAAGGAGAAAAGGAGGTAAGCATTTATATGCTTAGTAAGTCCGGATAACTGGAAAGTAAACTTACTGGCTAATTAGCATACAACAATATTAAGCAGTAATTCCAACAAGCATGAAATAGTTTCCATATCACATTCACTCAATCATTAAGTTAGTCTCATAACAATACATCATGTCATTAGTCTTAGATGAGCTCATTGATTCAATATTCCCATTCTTTATTTCAGCATGTTAATCTCGTGGAATTTCTCAGAAAATCTTGATGGATAGCCATTTATCATCAAATCATACAAGTGATGATCTCGAGTACACACTCCCGTGAACCTTATATCTTACGGTGGGATTACCAGTCCAGGCTAAATCCCCAGTAGTAGTAACTCATAGAGCAATGTCGGGATTACCAGTCCAGGCTAAATCCCTTTTTAACGACAACTGCTCTCATAAGCTTGGATCTGAATTGTCAGTCCAGGCTAAATTCAGTCCTCAATCGGATTACCCGTCTGAGCTAAATCCTTAATGCACCCATATTCTTCGGGAGGCTCGATCACTCAAGGTACACCCATCCGGGCTAGATCCTTTCTTCTTTGAGATCGTCGAATTATCCATCCGGGCTAAATCCTTTTCTGTAACACATGCAGGATCTCATGTCATGTAAGCCATAATTTATCCATCGGATTTCCTTTTCTATTTCAACCGGGACATTCATCATTTTTCCTTTACACTAGCACATTCATAAATTATCATGCAATGAATATCTAAATTTTCATACATTCAAGAAAACACATGTTTAAGTATATTAAGAGTTTACTTTGGGTTAAACAAACTTACTTGGTAATGGCTTCGGTTTCGTATTGCGATTCTTCCGAAACCTTTTGTTTTCCATGGTCAATCTCCGAAATTGTTTCCTCAGGGTTTATATCAATAAAATTAGATTATTAATACATCACATTATTCGTTTTAGGCCTAAAACTCACCCCGAGCAAAATAGCTATTTTACCTCTAACTTTTCACAATATTTACAATTTAGTCCTAAGGCTCGTATAATGAAATGCATGAAATTCTTTGGCTACCCAAGCCTAGCCAAATGCTATTCACACTCATAGCAGCCCATGTTTTCCTTTCATTCTATATTTTCTACCCATTTCCATAACTTTTACAATTTAGTTCTTTAAGCCATTTCCATGAAAAACCACTTAGTAAAAGTTGTTTACCATCCTTTAAACTCTCATATCCCTCCATAAATCATCAAAACACAAACATATCGTGCATGGGTAAATTTTTGAACATGAACCCTAGCTTGAAATTTTGGTAGAAATAGAGAGAGCATGTTACGAGGATCTCAAAAATACGAAGAACGTTAAAAATGGGGCTATGGAGCACTTACTATTGAGCTTGAAAATGTTGAAAACCCTAGGTATGGAGACCCTTAGAATTTCGGTAGCATGGAGAAGAAAATGATATGATTTTAGCTTGATTTTCCCTTTTTATTTCATTAATTAACCAAATGACCAAAATACCCTTCCTTACTAACCTTTTCAAATTTTCCATGAATGCCCATTTTTGTCCAAAAACTTAAAAATTGGGAAAATTACTCTTTAAGGACCTATAATTAATATTCCAAATCAATTTCATACAAATTGCTTCTAGAATCCAAGTTTTGCAATTTATTCAATTTGGTCCTTAATTTCCAATTGGACACCTTACACATAGAATTTCTTCATGAAACTTTAACACATGCTTATTTTCATATCCTAAACCTCATAATGATCATAAAATAATTATTTTAATATCATATTTGAGGTCCCAAAACAACTATTCTGACTAGGCCCTAATTCGGGATGTTGCATTTCTCCCCCCTTAGGGACTTTCATCCTCGAAAGTCTTACCAGTGAACAAGTTAGGATATTGACTTCTCATGGTTTCTTCAGGTTCCCATGTAGCCTCTTCCACTCCGTGTCGATGCCATAAAACTTTCACCAAGGCTATATTTTTGTTCCTCAACTGTTTGACTTCTCGAGCCAAAATCTTGACCGGTTCTTCACCATATGTCATGTCCGGTCTAATTTCAATTTCTGTCAATGAAATCACATGGGAGGGGTCTAATCGATACCTCTGTAACATGGATACGTGGAATACATCGTGAATCTTTTCCAATTCAAGTGGCAATTCTAAACGGTAGGCTAATGGTCCAAGTCTTTCAAGGATCTCATATGGTCCGATAAATCGCGTACTCAGTTTCCCTTCCCGACCAAATCTCACCACCTTTTTTCCATGG
Organism: Gossypium hirsutum; assembly: GCF_007990345.1. Lineage (NCBI taxonomy): Eukaryota > Viridiplantae > Streptophyta > Magnoliopsida > Malvales > Malvaceae > Gossypium > Gossypium hirsutum. The sequence continues at coordinate 93,011,063 of NC_053431.1, read as the reverse complement.
AGACACTTTCAAGAAGACTTTATCTCCAACTTGAAATTCGATCTCCTTTCTTTTCAAATCAGCATATGACTTCTGTCTATCCGACATCACTTTCAAACAGTCACGTATCACTTTAACCTTTTCTTCAGTTTTCCTGACTAAATCAACTCCGTGAATCTGGATTTCCTCGAGCTCTGCCCAATATAGTGGAGTTCGGCACTTTCGACCATACAATGCTTCGTAAGGTGCCATCTTTAAACTCGTCTGGAAACTGTTGTTGTAGTTGAATTCTACCAATGGTAAGTATTTTTCCCAATTGCCTTGAAGTTCGAGGACACAACACCTTAACATGTCCTTGAGAGTCTGAATCGTCCGTTCGGATTGACCATCTGTCTGTGGGTGAAATGCCATTCTAAAACTCAACTTTGTACTTAAGGTTTCTTGCAACTTCTTCCAAAATCTCGAAATGAATCTCGGGTCCCTATCCGAAACAATCGATAATAATACCATGTGTAATCTCACAATCTCGAATATGTATAAGTCCGCTAATCTGTCAAGAGAGAAATTTGTTCGTATAGGAATAAAATGAGCCAACTTTGTTAATCTATCAACTATAACCCATATGGTATCTTTCTTATTCGGTGTTAACGGCAACCCTATCACAAAATCCATAGTAATCCTGTCCCATTTCCATTCTGGAACCATCACGGGTTGTAATAAACTTGAAGGTACTTGGTGTTTAGCCTTGACTTGTTGACATATCAAGCATTTCGATACAAATTCAGAGATGTCTCTTTTCATGCAATTCCACCAATATATTTTCTTCAAATCATTGTACATCTCTCCCGGATGAATAGATAAACGACTATCATGCACCTCTTGCAAAATTTTCTGAATAAGCTCGTCGTCTCTCGGTATACGGATCCTGTCTTTGAACATTAAGCAACTGTCGGGACCAATCCAAAAATCTAATTCGGTGTCTGTCTCGTATTGAGTTCTCTTGGCTTGTATATCACTATCATTGATCTAAGCTGTACAAATTTCTTGTAAAAACATTGGTCTAGCTTTTAACTCTGTCGAAAACGAACCATCATCTAACAAGTCCAACTGCGTGTTCAAGGCTCTTAAAGCAAATAAGGATTTTTTGCTTAGTGCATCTGTGACCACATTCGCCTTTCCTGGGTGGTAGTCAATGATCAGTTCATAATCTTTAATCAGCTCTAACCATCTCCGTTGTTTCAGATTCAATTCCTTTTAAGTCATCAAATATTTCAAACTCTTATGATCTGTGAATATACGGCAAGTTTCGCCATACAAATAGTGCCTCCAAATCTTCAAGGCAAATATAATGGCAGCTAGCTCCAAGTCATGTGTTGGATAATTTTTCTTGTACGCCTTTAGTTGCCTCGAAGCATATGCTATTACTTTGCCCTCTTGCATAAGCACACAACCTAGTCCATTTACGGACGCATCACTAAAGACCACAAATTCCTTTCCTGGCTCAGGTTGCACTAAAACTGGAGCTTTGGTTAGCAACATCTTCAATTTCTCAAAACTCTGCTGACACTTCTCTGACCATTCAAACTTAACATATTTTTGCAGCAACCTTGTCAAAGGAGTTGCCATCATCGAAAACCCTTTTACGAAGTGTCGATAGTAACCGGCTAAGCCCCAAAAGCTTCTAATCATAGTTACATTCTTCAGCGGCTTCCACTCAACAATAGCAGATATCTTATTTGGATCAACTCGGATGCCATCACCCCGACATAATGTGACCGAGGAATCCAACCTCTCAGAGCCAAAACCCACTCTTGCTAAATTTAGCATACAACTGCTTGTCCCGTAAGATCTGTAAAACCGTTTTCAAATGTTCCGCATGCTCAGTCTCGTCCTTGGAATAATCAGGATATCATCAATAAACACAACGATAGACTTGTCTAAGTATGGTCGAAAAACATGATTCATTAAGTCCATAAACGTAGCTGGGGTATTTTTCAGACCAAAAGGCATGACCAGGGACTCAAAATAACCATACCTCGTGTTGAACGCGATCTTAGGCACGTTTGACTCTTTAACTCACAACTGGTAGTAGCCGAATCTCAGGTCTATCTTAGAAAACATAGTGGCTCCCCTTAATTGATCAAACATATCATCAATCCTCGGCAACGGATACTTGTTCTTGATAGTTACTTTGTTAAGTTATCGGTAGTCTATACATAGCCTCATAGAACCATCTTTCTTCTTTACAAATAATACCGGAGCAACCCAATGTGAAAAACTCGGTTTTGTAAAACCTTTATCTGTTAGTTCTCGCAATTGTACTTTTAACTCTTTCAACTCGATTGGTGCCATCCTATACGGAGCAATAGAAATAGGAGCTGTCCCAGGCACCAGTTCAATACCAAACTCTACTTCTCTAATGGGAGGTAATCTGGGTAGCTCTTCCGGAAACACATTCAGATACTCACATTCTATTGGTATCGATTCCAATTTCAACTCAGATTCTTTGGTATTTAACACAAAAGGAAGGTAGGCTTCACATCCTTTTCTCATACACCTTTGAGCCATCATTGAGGTAATCACAACTGGTGGAGTATCCAACTCGCTTGAATCAATCCGGAGAAACTCACCATCTGATCATTTAAATTCAATATACTTGCTACCACAATTTACAATTACATCATGTACAACTAACCAATCTATGCCAAGTATTACATCAAACTCATCGAATGGTAATAACATAAGGTTAGCCGGGAAACAATGACCTTGAATCATCAAGGGACAATTCTTACATACTTTATCGACTAGGACTAACTTGCCTAAAGGGTTTGAGACCTTAATCACAAATTCTGTAGGTTCTATAGGCATATTCATACTAGACACTAATTTCATGCAAATGTACGAATGGGTTGACCCTGGGTTAATTAAAGCAATGAAACGAGTATTATAAATAAAAAAATGTACCCGTGATGACATTGGGAGCAGAGGCTTCCTCTCAAGCGCGTATTGCATAAGTTCTTGCTGGTGCCCGAGCCTCTAATTTTACAATAGCATCCTTGGCAATAGTTTGACTTCCACTTGCACTTCTGGGATGTCTTGGAGGTCTGCCTTGAGAAATAGGAGCATTTGGCTGTGGAGCTAATTCAACCTCTTTATTAGCTCGCTCCGGGCAGTCTCTGAGAAAATGGTCAAGAGACCTACATCTGAAACATGCTTAATTTCATATCCTAGACCTCATAATGATCATAAAATAATTATTTTAATGTTGGATTTGTGGTCCCAAAACCACTATTCTGGCTAGGCCCTAATTCGGGATGTTACACAAGTCATAACCTATGATGATGGATTCGATCTGGGTTTCCTAAGAGAGATAATTGGTGGAGGTAAGTTTGATGGAGTTGTGGATTGTGACCAAGGTTAGGGGACTGTTTAACTCGTGAGTGTTTGGGAGGATAGCGTGAGTATTTCCAGTTGCCATTAGATAAGAGTTGATCAAATATTCAAGAAGTGGTTAAGGGAGGAATTTTTTTTAAACAAGCAAGTGTAAAAACTAGAAACTTAAGCTCGTATGAGATAGGTACCACTAATACCATAAATAGGAAAGGTAAGGAAGAGGAGAAGATTTGCGGTGAATATACAAATTATATCGTAAAGAATCTACTCTATTACATCAAATATAACTAACTTAGATTGATTCAAAACAAAACACCTACTAGAATCTAGGAATACAAAACAAAATATCATAAAAATAGAGAATCGATTATGTAATCTAGTATGTATTCTTATAAAAAAAATACTTTAAGCTATAATTTTCATATTATTTTAACCATAGTATGTATTCTTATAAAAAAATACTTTAAGCTATAATTTTCATATTATTTTAACCAAAGAATAAGTTAACATGATTGAGTTCATTGATTAGAGTCGGGTATTTCTTATTTGCAAGGTTGTCAAGGAATTAATCTATAGGAGCTACTCTTAATGTTGTTGATTTGATAAGAGTAATTGTTAGACTTTTCTTGCAATTAATTTACGACTAGTCATTGATTAGACTCAATTAATTTAACGGGCTTAGAATGAAGTTAGAAATTATGAGCTAATCATCATAAATTCTGAAACTAACCTGGTACATGAGGGAAGAGCTTTTTTGATTTGGTTAAATCTATTTTATTTTAAAATATTATTTTACATGATTCTACATTTTATTTACTATTTTTGCAACCGTTTAAATACTATTTTTCTTTTAGCCAAAAGATATTTTAACAAATCTGATTATTTCTGTCTCAATGGGATTCACCTATCTTTTGATTTTAATATATTTTTAAGAGTAAAATAATTAATTTTGATGAATTCCACACTCATTACCTAACAAAAATTTATTCAAAAATAAACTTTATGGCTGTTCTTATAACTAACTTATTTATTAGCTTTTTATATAAATATAATTTCAATACGATTAGGTCATGTATCTGATAAAATCTAGTGTTGCATAAGATTCGATAAGCCAACCAACTTTTGTGTTTTGAGGTCTAACTGTATCATCCTTTCCGCTTACCCATTTTCAAGGCCCACTAGTTAGATGGGCTAATAATAGTTACATCCAATCTTTTTCTTAAGATTTTCATTATTTTTGTAGATTCCATAATTAGTAGTAAAAGTCCTACTAGTTGGATTTAAGCCCGATTTTTGCATTTTATTACCATAATTTATATTTATCTAAACCTGATTTAATTTGAAATATGATTTATATTTATAAATGATTAATTTAAGCTTATTTTAAATCTATTCATATTATTATTTTTAATTTAATAATTTAATAATTTTATTTTTTTATATTTATTTAAAATTTATATATAAGTAATTTATTATCTTTTTAATGTTCACATTATAGTATTATATATTACTATAAAGATTAAAATATGCCATAAGTCCCTATACTAATCATAAATTTAAAATTTAGTCCTTATACTTTCATTTTTAGGAATCTAGCTCATTTACATTTTAGATTTCAAAATTCAGGTCCAACTCTTAACACTAAGATTATTTTTTTTAATTCATGTTCTTACAACATCATGCTTTTAGTTACACTACTACTAAGTTTTTTTTTTAAATTTCAAAATATCACACAAATAAATTTAACAAAAAAATTAGCAACGTTAATAATTGAACTTGAATTTTGAAATCTGAAAAGTATAGAGACAAAATTCTAAATTTGTGAAAAGTATAGAAACTTATGACATATTTTAAGCTACTATAAATTTAACTTTTATGTGTTATAAATTACATGATAGATACAAATAATATAATGTAATAAGGTTCATATTTGGTACATTGACAGTTTATTTTTTTTATTCCATAAGCAGTCTTAAAAAATTTATAATGTCTTTTTTTAATATTTTACTATACTTCTATTGAACACTTGTTATGTTTCTAACTTACTCGTGGAGCCTAAAAATTTCACTAGTAGTAGAATAAATATTTCTCAATGTAGTATATTAAAAACAAAAAAATAAGTCGAATTAAACTGAGTTTAGAGTCTTAAATATTCAAACTCAAACCCGAAATACTCTTGTATACGATCCGACGGACTTGTGGGCGTTGACTCCTTTTGTTAGCAGTGAGTATCCTACCCATTTTGTCTCACAATTGTGGGGTTTGGTTCCTTAGGTTTCTCACTGACAAACATGGTCTCCGATTGGATCCCTTTCCATTTGGGAACTAGAGTTTGCCCATGTTGTTTGGAGCTGAGCTCTTGGGCCATTTGAACATTTGTTTTCCACTTATTATATATCGTTTTTGGGTTTTTTAGTCTTGGACTGTTCCTATTCTACTAATAAATAACTGGGCAAACTATACCAATTATCTTTAAATTTTTATTAAAATCAAATTTTAGTTATTTAACTTTTAAAAGTTACATAATTATCATTAAAGTTATCAAAATATTATATTTTGGTCACTTATCCGTTAACCTCCCGTTAAGAGGATGATGTGACACGTTAATTTAAAGAGTTAATAATCAATTTAGCCTTTGAACTATAACTAAAATATCATTTTGATGCTTTTAAAGTTTTTCTTAATAATAATTCTAAAAAATTTAAAGGGTAAACTACTCAGATAGTCACCCAAGTTTTAACGTGTTCTTATTTTGGTCACCAATTTTTTGTTGTTGTTAATTTAGTCACCCTATTAGGTTAATTGTCATTTCTAGTCACTCCACCATTAAAATGTCTTGGTTACTAAACAAAATGTTGACATGGCAATCTTTTGATTTATATAATAAATTTAGCCTTTTAACACCTTACATACTCTGTCAATTTATTCTTAATTCTAAAAATTTCAACAAATTTAACCCTCAATATAAGCACATTTTGTCAATTTAGTTTAAATTAAAAAAATAGAACTTGAAAATATATCAAATTTATTATGAAAAGACATAAAAATATAAATTATTAAATATATATATATAAATTAACATAAAGGCTTAAATATGAATTTGGCTAAGGGATTTAAATCAATATTTCTTGAATTTTTAACAAAATATTTTAGGAATTCAACAAATTTTACCTTCAATTTCTCTTAAATTTTTTGAACAAATATTTCCTTTTCATCTTTAAACCCCATCAAGCTAAACGAGTCATTTGAATTAATTTTTTTGAATCAATCACTACCAAATCCAACCAGCACCATGATCAAACAGTTGGTTGAGGGATTCAAATAAGAAAGCCTTGACTTATAGAAACATCACAAGTTTTATTTTGGTGGCAAAGTGTAGGGCTCTGAGGGATTTAAATGCTTAAGGCTAAGTGGTGCTTCATGATCGTTTTTCCTCATTAAGAAAAATGTGAAATTGAGTTTGAGCGTGTCTATATAAAAAAATTGACTTTGGGTGTGGATTTAACGATGAATGCTCGATGACGAAGTGATGATGGATTTTTGGGTCTGGTAAAGTTGGGTATAGATTTGATATGATATTTAAGATTGTAAGGTTTGGTAGGAGTATTAGAACAATGGGAAGCCTAAAGATGAAGGGATGAGCGTTGTTTTACAAAGTTTATCCCTTTTGTTTGGTTGACCAGAAAATCTGGTAATAGGAAAGAAAATTTTGAACATTTTTTCTTGTAATTTTTTAATCGCAATGTTGTGCAGTTGAATATATCAAATGTAGGAGCATTTTTTGAGTTTTCATGGTTTTGAATTATAACTAAGGAAACTTTACTTACTTCGATTTTGGGTTTTGATTTTTTTTAATGTTTTATATTTTTTAATATCTTATTTATATATATTTTTAAATTTTTTAGAATTAGGACCAAATGGCAATTAAACATTTATGTAATGTTATATATTTTTTAATATTTTATATTTTTATGTCTTTTTGTAATAAATTATATATTTTTCAAGTTTTTAAAATTATAAAGTTTTTGAATTTGGACTAAATTGATAAAATGTGCAAACATTAAGGGTTAAATTTATTGAAATTTTCTAGAATTAGGACCAACTTGACAGGATATATAAAGTGTTAAGGGCTAAATTTGTTATTATAGCAATCAAAAGACTACCACATCAGCTTTCGTTCAGTGACTAAGGCATTTTGACGGTAGAGTAACTAAAAATGACAATTAATCTAATGGAAGTCACTAAATTAACAAAAAGAATTAATTGACCAAAATACGAACACATTAAAACTTAGGTGACAAGTAGTTTACCCTTGAAATTTTTTAGAATTGTTATTAATTTTTTTTTGAAAGTATCAAATTGATATTTTAGTTATAGTTGAAGTGCTAAGTTAGTTATTAACCTAAGTTTTAAAAATTAAGTAATAAAAAATATAGGGAGAGTTTAGCCTAAATAAATTATGGTTGTTAAAAAAGAAGCGTTGTCCAGCTGATGTAACTCAACTTCATCTTCATCACGATGGTGATTATTTTTAATTAATTTCCCAGGCAGTTCAGTTTGTTTGGCTTCTTAAGTTGGACTTTCCCTTTGAAATTTCTATATTTATGTCCTTTTCTACTTCTCCCCAAAACAATACAACCTTTTGAAGTAAATGAATGTTGGAAGTCATAAGCAGGTCACCATCATTTTTCCACATTTTCCTCATGTCTCAATATTATATATATATATGTACTCCACTTAGTAAATTGATTTGATAATTTGTGTATTAAACTTTATGTTGGATAGTAATACTGTTTTTTTATTAACAATAAACTAATTTAATTGGAAATATTTAGTTATTTCTATCAGAAAAATTTTCATTTATCTTGAAAAAAATCTTATTTTTTATAATAGTTTTTACTTATCTTTTCAGTTTTAAGTTAAAATTTGTATCAACTATTATTTATTTTATGTTTAACTATTGTAATGCATATATAATAAATTTTTTTCCTCATATTATTATATTAGTATATTTACCAGTAATAGTATTTGCTTACGCCGCAGTTTTATATTAATTAATAGTAAATAATTGTTAATTCATGAATTATTTTCTATTTAAAATTTGTTACATAAAGTACCATTTTTATAGTTAATTCTAAAATAAAATTTATTAATTACTAATTACTAAGTACTTATTTGAACTTTTTTATTTTTATTGTATCAAACCATTATTAATATTCTTTTTGTTAATTATGAAAATCAAATTTATGAAATTTATTTAGGGTGAGTTTCAAACTAGGTTAATGTGTACAGAGATATATGAATTTGGTAGCTTGTATCTATTTGGTACTTAAATTTGAAAACCATAAATCAACTTGGTCTCAAATAAATATAAATCATCAAGTTTAAGTATCTCCAAATATATTAGCCCTTTTAAAATTGAAAATTTTTTATTATTAAAAACAACTCATTCAAATATATTTAATTTTGTTAAGTATGAAAAGTCAAAATTATGAAATTGATTTAGGGTGAGGTTTTAAAATTGAAAGATGATTTCTTTTGATAGTGAAATATAGGGTAAGCATTTTAATTTGACTTTCAGATGAATGTTAGAATCAAGCATTGTAAAAATATACAAATATTAATATAGATGCATTGCAAAAATATATAAATAGTGATATTAATTAAATTATAGATGTAAGTACTTTATATACATTATTTTAAATTAAGAATACAAACAAAAATATTGATTCATTAAACAAACATGTTAAATTATAATAATTCTTTGATAGTAAAAAGAAAAGGAAAACTCTTTTTCTTATTAGTATTTTTCACCATTATACTTTTACATTTCCATTTTTTTTACCATAAAATAATAAAGTACACATGTTGGATGCATAGGTAGGCAATCTTGTTTTTATAGTTTTTATAGATGTATTTTATTGTGTTACAATCACGGATTAGTTTGTAATTTTATTTTATTTCTTTATTATGTATAATTATGTGACTATATATAGATAATTACTAGTATGAGATGTAAGTTATATTATTTAATATAAAGTTTTTTTATTCTTTTAAAATGGTATGAATTTAATAGCAACTAATATATATATATTTTTTATTTTTAATTTATTTTACAGATATAGTATTGAAAATGAATAATCAATTCTTCTTATACATCCATTTCAAAACGATAATTTTTCAAACGGAAGTTGATTGTATATTTGAATCACGCCACTAAATAGGAATGAGGTTAACAAGAGTGTAACACTTGATAAAGTCAAACAAAAGATTAGTGCGTAAATCGATCGACGTTGTGGGAGGAGGACATCCAGACTATTCTACAAATTTTCAGTTTCGTCAAATTCGTGCAAATATAGGGAAATGCAACTTGAAGAGGATGATGACGTAGAGACTATGATCACACTATCTTGCTCGCTTGGTAAGTTGAACCAGTTGAATTGTTCACTGATTTAGTTGATGTTGAGTCGATACAAAATGTCACACCATTAAATCAACAATACGGAGTTCATGACTTGTATATAGAGGTTCCGAAAGCGTTTGTGGATAGGTGATCTTCTATACACGGGTTTGATTTTACTCTGAATGTTGGATGGGTAGAACTATGCGATTATAGAGTAACATCGGGCGACAATCCACACAATGATCCTATTATGTATAATAACCCAAATCCAGGTCCTCATTTACAGATACATCCATTGGTAATTGTTATGGATGCAGATGATGATGAAGGACCCAATAATGATGATCGTTCCAATCACCAATATGAGGATTTTAGTGACCCTAATCTTCATTAGGTTTCGAATGATATTGATGACAACGATGCAGGCGATAATGATAATGTATACGCCCCTCTACTTAGTAACTCAACTGGTGGAATTGTTACACGGAATGATCCTTCAGCTTATATGCTGAGCATAGATCCCAGTGTTGTGCATGCATTTGAGTTCCCCAGAATACCTAGATATAATACCTTCCCACAAGTTGGCACCAGATCCAGAATCAGAAGAGTTTACTATAGGTCAATAATACCTAAATAAGGAGGAATTTATAGCTGTCATCAAGAAGTATAGCATGAGAATGTTGGTGGATTACAAAGTTGTTGTATCTAAACTTACATTATATATCAAGGAGTGTTAAAGGTTTGTAGAAGATTACAACTGGCGAGTACGAGCTATATTGATGCAGAGGTCACAACTGTGGGAGATTCGAAAATATATAAAGCCTTATACATGTACTACTGCAAGCATGATGCAAGATCATAGGAAACTTGGCTCAAAAAATATATAATTGCATCATGCCACTGGTGAAAGACATGCCCATTGTTCTTGTATTGGTCTTAATTTCAGGCATACAATCTCAATTTTATCATGGTAGGCTAAATATATGGTGATGGAATAGTTGTACGGCGCTTGGGGTACACCATATAATGAATTTCAGGGGTGGTTAGCCGCAATACAGGAGTACGTGTCAGGAATTCTGGTTGACTTGTAGGCACTACCTACTTACAGCTTGGATGACCAACTAGGTCTAGGGAAAATAGTTTTCCACCACTTGTTCTGAACATTTGATCTATGATTTAAGGCCTTTCCCCACTGTAAATCTATTATGCAAGTTGGTAGAACTTGGTTGTATGTGAAATATACATAAATCAATGATAACCAAAACGTACTATTGATAGCCTTTGCCATTTTAGAGAGTGAGAACATGAAATTATGAAATTTTTTCTTGACGAACTTGCAGAGACATGTTGTTAGGCAAGACAAAATTTTCATTATTTTTGATTGATCAAAGCGGCTAATTACGCTAATTAGGCATTTCAGAATTTCATAGATATTCGTGTACTATATTTTCCACATTGTGGTCAACTTTCACAGGGACTGTAAGAATGTAGATTGGCATAAACAAATCCTGAACACAGGTAATTCAACAGTCATATTTTTTATCTTTTGAATAAATTTAGAAACTCAAATGAATGATAACATGTCTTATAGAAATTTGTATGTAGGATAGGAGCTAGAACAACATTGTTTCAGATAGAGGATGGTGAGGCTTTAGGTTGAAACAAACAGTGATGTACACAACTAGGCAGTAGCATAGAGTCGTATCAATGGGCTCAATATTTCGATGACGAGTCTCGCTATAAACATATGACCACCAAAGTCATAGATTTTGTTAATTCTATATTAAAGTGTACATGACATTTGGTCATTTCAACTATTTTCTCAGCTACATTTTACAGGTTGACAACCTTAATGCCAAGAATGAGGGAGAAATAAGCAAAGCAGATTGAAGACACGTTCACTACGATGAGGTTAGAAAGGCGATGAAAGTTAACACACAAAGAAAGAGGTAGATGTCAATAGAAATATATTCTAGACACTTGAAAACTTTCCAGGTGATATAGATTGTCAGCTATCGAGCGAGTATGCGAGCTAGGTCATACGGAGCTAATCTGTGAAACAAGAGGTGCAACTAAGAGATGTTTCAATTGATTTGGTACCCGTGTTCACACGTCTTTGTAGCATGTGCATGGGCTAAGGTCGATTGTAGGCAATATGTTGATGAGGTGTACATGCTAGAACGCACGTTACGTATTTGGGAAAATGAGTTCCCCACCTTGAGGGAAAAGAGCGAACTCAAATGTTGCAGTCTATGTAGAGCAATTGGCCACAGTTGAAACAAGTGCCCATATCGAAACTTCTGTTCTGGATAATTGTTGCAATCAAGGCAAAACATAAATTGATGTGCCTGAAGTTTGAATGCATTTTAAACATTTTTGTTTTATTTTATTGATGTTAATTAATATAACACTAATCTTGTCATGTTTGACATAATGGAAAATGAGGTTGAGTTTGGACCATTGAAACATTAATCAAAATTGATTAATATAACAGTAACCTTGTCATGTTTAATAAAATGGAAAATGAGGTTAAATTTGGACCATTGAAAAGCTAATCAAAATTGATTAATATAGCACCAACCTTGTCATGTTTAATATAAAAGAAAAAAAAACCTTGTTACAAATTCAAATAAAGTTAATTAGAAAAAGGGTACAGTTTGCATTAATCAATGTCAGAAACTTTTTTTGGAAATCTAATTTTTATTTTTAAAAAAATGAAAATGAAATCGCCACTGATCCTTTTTATAAGGTGTGATCGGATCACCTCATAATTTGATCATTTTAATAAAATGTTTGATTTACTAAAACAACGATTTTCGGTCTATAAAATCCATGGAATGGGTTCCAGAGTCGGTTGCGCATGAGGAAGGATTAGCACCCTCGTAATGCCCAAAATTGGTACCTAATTGACTAATTGATGTCTTAGTGTCGAGAATTGAAAATTTGAAGAGAATTTAAAACACGGCCCCTCTTTGCATAATGTTATTTTTAATTAAAATCACTTAATGTAACACCTCTTACCTGTATCCGATGTTGGGACAGGGTTTGAGGCATTACTGGACTTAAACTCACTCAAACATAAAAAATCGAGACATGAATTTTCGTCCAAATTTAAAACTTTTCATTTACAAGCATAACGTCCCTTATATGGGCTTACGAGGCCCAAAACATACTTTAGAAGCGGTTCGTGACTAAAACGAGAAATTTAAAAATAATAGTTAGAAAAGTTCTTTGTTTTGAAGAGTCACACGCCCGTGTGGGTAGGCCGTGTGGTCACACACTCCCGTGTGGCTTGGGACACGACTGTGTTATAACATCCCAAATTGAGGCCTAGTCGGAACAGTGATTTTGAGACAAGAAATCTGAAATAGAAATAATTATTTTATGATTTTTATAAGGTCTATGATATGTGTATGATTGTGTGAAAATTTCATGAAGAAATTTTATGTGAAAAGTGCCAAATTTGACTTTAGGGACTAAATTGAATTGGTTGTAAAATATGAGTTCTAGAAGCTTCTAGCATGAAATTGAATTGGATTATTAATTAGAAGTCCTTAAAGAGTAATTTGAACAAGTTCTAAAAATTTGGACAAAAATAGGCTAGGTTAGGTAAAATTTGAAAGAAATGTACAAAGGGCATTTTAGTCATTTGGTAATTAAAAGATTAAAAAGGGAAAATAAAAGCCAAATTGTGTCCATCTTCTTCTCATGGCCGTGTGAGCCTAAAAAGACACCATGGCTAGGGTTTTCAAGCTTTTAAGCTTAAAAGTAAGTGTTCCCAAGCCCCATTTTTAATACTCTTTGCATTTTTGAAGTCCCCGTGACATGATCTATCCATCTCTACCCATATTTTGAAGTAAGGTTCATGTTAAAAAATTGACCCATGCATGACTTGCTTGTTTTTTTGATGTTTAATGAAACAATATGAAAGATTAATGTATGTTTAACAACTTTTACTAAGTGATTTTGCATGAAAATGCTTAAAAAGGACTAAAACGTAAAAGTTGGAAAATGGGTAGTAAATGTGTGAAATAAAAGAGAAATATGGATTGCTATAAGAGTAATAAATGTTCGGCTAGGCTTAAAGTACAAGAAAAATGAACACATTTCATTTTACGAGCCTAGGGACCAAAGCGTAAATATGTCAAAGTTTAGGGGTAAAAATAAAAATTTGTAAAAGTATGATTCTTGGACCAATTTGAGTAATATGAGCCCTAAATAAGTTATATTTAAAATGTTAGATCAAGAAAATGAGATTCGGGCTTAGATCGGGAATGAATGAGATTATGGACTAAATTAGAATAAATAGTCGTGCTCGAATTCGAGGTAAGTTTGTGTGTTAATAATAATGCAATGTTATGCGTGAATTGTAATTCTCTATTATTATTGCATAAATTGTATGATTTAATATATTGGAAGAGTTGATTAATGGTGTATATGATGTAGATTATGTGATGTATGCTATGTTATGTGAATTGAGTGGTAAATTACTATTACATGAATTGTGTAATCTGCTACACGGATGTACTTTATGAGAACTCTATAAGTAAGTTCTTGTAACTAAATAGAATATTGTGAAAATATTCATAAACCCGAATTTGATAGAATAAGGTTGTAATCCATTTGAATTCTAAGTCCTAATGGAAAACTTACTTCTTACATGAAATGAGATCCTGCATGTGTTGCAGAAAGGATTTAGCCCAGATGGGTAATCCATTGATCTCATTAGAAAGGATTTAGCCTGGATGGGTAATCCTGAAATGAGTCTTTCGAGCATATGATTCAATTAGGATTTAACCTGAACTGGTAATCCTAATTGACTGGATTTAGTGTGGACTGGTAATCCAGATTAGACTCTATAGGGAATTCTTTGTCATATAAAGGATTTAGCCTAGACTGGTAATTCAACAAAGCCCTTAGAGTAAATAGTATAGCTAGAATTTAGCCTAGACTGGTAATTCTATTGTAGGACATGTGGCTCGAGAGTGTACCAAAAAGAGGTACTACTGGATATGAATTGACGGAAAATAAAATAGTGTACCTAGAGTGTACTACGTGATGAAGTACCCATTGGGAATTCGGTAATTCATTGGATAAAATTTATATATATATGTACAAGACATGAAAAACATGAAATTGAATGTGTATATGGTATAATGAATTCACCAATGTACCTTGGAACATTTGTGATTACTTGTTGATGATACCTCTGTAATGTACATGGCTGATGTGTTGAGCGAGTGGTTGTATTATGGAAAAGTACAGGTATGTACTCAAAACTCATGAACACTCAGCTCGGTATGTGGTATGGGGTATGTGGTTGACTTGTGGTAAAAATACAAATGACTGAGTTGCACCTATGAGAATGAATTACTATGAGGACTTCATGATGATGAATATATATTTATGATGACTATATATATGATGAAACGATTATTAGAGAGTAGAGATGTTTAATTATAAAGATATTATGATTGTTTGATTGAAGTCAAGACATAGCCAAGTATGACTATAGTCAAGAAGAAAGAGCACTAGAATTGACTAACTAGAAATCACGAAAATATATTAATGGAATGGTTAAACGCGTGTAATAAATGCTTATTATTATTATTTTCATATGAGCTTACTAAGCGTAAAGCTTACTCCCTCCCTTCCATTTTTTTGGTGTTGTCAGGTTGGCTCGGGGTTGGAAATCGTCGAAGGCAATATCACACTATCAAGCTATCACCCTTGGGGTATTGATAAATCTTAAGTGTCTTCGAGTGAGTGGCATGTATAGGGACTTAATTATCATGGTATGGGTTCTTATGATTTGGCCAAATGTATTGGCCATGTTGAGTTATTGTTTATAGCTATGAGATGTGGCTTATAATGATTGTAGCTTGTAAGGCTAATTATCCATGCTATGTACTAATATTTTATAATGTGATCATATTTGTTTACTATGAATGATTAGTGTATGGTATATGTACATTAGGAATGCCTTAAGACCATTCGAGGTGATCATGGCCATGGAATAAATGCTTAAAATGAAAATAAGTTGATAATGATTGAACATGAACATTTGTTGAATAATGCTTAAAATGAAAATAAGTTGATATTGATTGAACATGAACATTTGTTGAATAAGTAGAGATTAATTGGTGGGTAATACGTTATGGTCACTTGGTAAAAGTGGTCATCAATATGACAAGGGTATTGAATGTGAATTGGTATGTCTAACTTGGTGTAACATGAGTATGTGAAAATCACATGTATGACAACATGCAAATGCTTTAATTGAGTTTTACTAAAGGATGATTAACCACTAAATTGATGTTATAATACGTGCCTATGATATGTTTAAGTATGAGAGAGTTTAAAGGTAACAAAAGGCTTGGAAAATAGCCTAAGTGTTGGCCACACGAGTAGAGACACGACCGTGTGGAGGACACGGCTTGGAGACATGGGTATGTGTCTAAGGCTTGTGAAGTCTGCACTTAATTCGTGAGAATTTAATTCGTCACACGGCCTAGCACACGGGCGTGTGGCTTGGCCATGTGGTTCAAATTGTTTGCTGACGTCATAGTCAGAAAGTTACACGGCCTAAGGACACGGACGTGTCAAGGGCACACGGGTGCGTCCTTGTGTCCACATAGGCATGTGACCTTATTTCATGGAAAATTTCCTAAGTTTTCCCGAAACTTTCCAAAGTTCCCAGTTTAATCCCTAGTTACCTTCAATGCATATTTTGGGCCTCATTGTCCCGTGTATGGGACGTTAGGCATATGTATGAATGTTTCTATAGTGAACAAAATTTTATCTCTCAGATTTGCATATTTGTTTACGACTAAGTCCGATAATGCCTCGTACCCTATTCCGGCGTCAGACACGGGTAAGGGGTGTTACACGTGTCCTCAGCCCATGTAACTGTCTGACTATGACGTCATCAACCAAATAAGGTCACACGGCCAAATCACGCCTGTATGCTTAGGCCATGTGGAAAATTAAATTCCAAAAATTAAGTGTATACTTCATATGGCTTGGGTACACGCCCATGTCCTAAGTTCGTGTCCTTCACACGGTTGAGACCCACAGCCGTGTCTCTGTCCGTGTGTTTACTACTAAGCATTCTGTTTTGCATAATTAGGGTACAAGGGATACATGGCTGGATCACTAGCCCATAGGCGGGCCATGTGTCACACACGGCCTAGACACATGCCCGTGTGTCTAGCCGTGTAGACAATATCTAGGCTATTTTGCAAGCCATTTGCCACCCTTAAACACTCACATACTTACACTCACTTCATGGCATGCAACATGGCACATTTGATTACTCAAGCATTCACATTCATAGTTAATTTATGACTTAGTAGTGTCAACATATCACATACTTAAACCATTAGGCTTCATATGACATTTCACACCAATTTCATGCCTATTATTCATTATACCTCATACATTAATCAAACATGCTATCCATCACACTCATTAACATAAACAATCACAAGCCTCATCAAACACATACATATAACTTGTAAATCACACTTCACCACACATCCATCAAGCAACCACATCAAGCATAACACATTTGTATGCATGCACAAATAATTAGGGTTACAACCCAAATAATGAATATGAGCCACCTCTCATGGCCGTATACAAAACAATCATAATACCTTCATGAGCCAACACATTTGGCTAATCAATACGATACATGACAAAAAGAACCAAGTCCCTATACATGCCATACTCAAAATGATGATACTAGCTATACCAAATATTCCTAAGGTTCAAACGAGATTCTTCGATACCACATTTCTGTAGAACTTTCTCGTAACGTCGATTTCAATGCTCATAGCACCAATCACATATTCATGTAATAATCAAAGCATAATTCATGATAAAATTTAGGCAATAAACTTATGATACAACATCATATTAAATATGTATGCACTTACCGTACATGCAATATTTAAAGCATTTAAAGTATGGTACATGTTGCATTATTTGCAAATGAACTTACCTCGGTACAAAATGATAGAAACGAGCCTAATCCTCATAAACCTTTTTTTTCCCCCGATCAAGACCCGAATCACGTTTTTCTTGATCTATAATGCCAAATTTAACTTGTTCAACACACACATTGCTCATATCGACCCATAACACATACTTTGATAAATTACCTTTTTACCCCTAACTTTTCACTTATTACACATTAGTCCCTAGGCTCGTAAAATGAAATACATGAATTTTTTTTGTTACCCAAGCCTAGCCGATTCATATTCTAACTCATATCAGCCCATATTTATCATTAAACCACATTTCTACTACCCATTTCTTCATCTTTTACAAATAAGTCCTTTTTTGGTGTTTTCACTAAATATCACTTAATAAAAAGATGTTTATCACACATCAAACATTCATATTCCTCAATTAAACATCAAAATACATACATGTCACACATGGGTAAGTTATTGAATATGAACCCTAGCTCAAAATAATGGTAGAAATAGCTAGATCGGTTGATGACAACTTAAAAAATGTAAAGAACATTAAAAAGGGGACTTGGAAGCACTTACAATCAAGCTTGAAATGTTGACAACCCTAGCAATGGAACCCTTGAAAATTTTGGCTAAGGTGGGAGAAGATGGACAAGATTTTTTCTTGATTTTTCCCTTTTTACTCTTTTATTAACCAAATGACCAAAATGCCCTTAAGGCATTTCTTTCAAATTTTTCCTATTCATGCCTATTTTTGTCTAAAATTTTAGAACTTGGTCAAATTGCTATTTAAGGACCTCTAATTAATAATCTAATGCAATTTCATGCTTGAAGCTTCTAGAACACAAGTTTTACAACTTATTCAATTTAGTCCCTAAAGTCAAATTGGGCATTTTAGGCATAGAATTTCTTCATGAAAATTTCACACAAACATGCAATCATATCATGGATCATCAAATAATCATAACATAATTATTTATATTTCAGATTTATGGTCTCGAAACCACTGTTTCGACTAGACCCTAATTTGGGATGTTGCACTTAAATAAACTAAAACATATGTAAAAGACTTCTTATCTCGAGGTAACCAAAACGAAATGGTCATATCCCGTAAGTTAGGACACAACATCTCGAGTCCTCAAAAATAAGATTTCTCATTATTTAATTACTATTTAAATCTCATGTGTTTTTGGTTTTAAAAAGGATGTTCGGTTATCTAGGTTCAAAGAAAAAATCGAACTCCGTAAGTTAGGGTACAACTTCTCGAAACTCCAAATATAGAATATTGCCTTGGTTTTAAAATTTTTCCTTTTTTATGCATCGAGTAAAAATGAATATAACATTCAAAGCAATGTGCATTTAACATATTTGGGCATAATACAAAAACGGACAAATATATTTAAACATTATGCATGATGTAGTGATAGCGAAATAATATAAAATAACCATGTAGGTAGAACATCTATATTAGAATGATGAATAATAAATAAATAAATACTATAATAATAATGTAATTATAGTAATAATAAGAATATTAATTCATAGCACTAATGACAATAGTCACATCACTTATCATAATATCAAAATAAATCAATAAATAAGAAATATAATAACCATCTAAAATGCATAAATAAATAATAAAAAAATAAAAAGCTGTAAACAACATAAATTTTAAATACAAAAAAATAAAAAAGTAAAAAATGTAATTAAATATGTGAACTTAAATAAATGAATTATTTAATTGAAATTTTTAAAAAATGAACGATATAAAAAATAAAAAATAAAGGACTAAAATATAACTTGTGAAAAATAATAGGGGCCAAATGGGAAAATATTCCCAGTCTTATTATGTGCACCATTTTCAGGAGACCAAATGACCAGAGGACCAAAATGAAAAAATAAAATTAAGTGGATAAATTTAAAAAAAAGGAAAAAGTCAAAAATAGAACCAGATTGAAGAATATTTAAAAAGCGAAAGAATTAAAACTAAAAATATCCCCTTTTATAAAACACGCGGATCCTGGAGATGATTTGGGTCGAGCTTTGGGTCGGCTTCAAAACGACGCCGTTTTGGTGCTTCCAAAGGCAGGCCAAAACGACGTCATACCGAGGCCCTATATAAACTAAAATTTTCCAAAAAAAAAATCATTTCCCTTCTATTTTTTTTTAAAATACCACTTTCTCTCTTTATTTTTCTCTCCAGCGTACCCTCAGGTCCGACCATAGGGCTGATGCAAATCTGCCATGGCCACCGGTCATTAGCCACAGCTTCCCCGCCTCTGGTGGCCGGAGTTGTAGAAAAGGGCCCCTTTTTTTGTCTCTGTTCCATGGGGCATCGGATCTAGGATTGAAAACCCTTAAAATCCCCACCAAAATTCGAAAACACCAAAGAAACCTTTTGGTTCTCAGTCGTCCTCTGACTCGACCTTTCGTTGTATACCCTAGAATCCAACGCCCTTTCAAAACAAAAGGAAGGGACGACGAAGGCAGCGGCGAAGGTAAAAAAGTTTCTTTTTTTATGTTTATTATATATTTTCAAAATAAAAAAGATAAAAAAAATGAAAGAATGATCTTTTTAATTTTTTTCTATTCTCTTTTAATTGCTTCATGTGTGTCCGAAAATACATTTCAAATATGACTTTTATAGCCGATTATACATATTTTTCTTTTCTTTTATTGTTTCTGTCATCTACTATTTTTGCTACTATTTTCGCTTCTATTTTTGTTGTCTTTTTTTCTTTCTCTTTGTAGGTGGTGGTGCATGGTCAACGGGGGAGGAGAGATGCTTGCCTTTGCCATTTTGGTGCAATGGCAGTAGGGGCACGTCAGGCCTTGGGACGAGGGGCCTCAGGTGGCATACTTGCGAAGGGAGGAGCGGCGCTAGAAACCCTAGGGTTTTTGTTTTTTTTTTGGAAAAAAAAGTTTAGGTTATTGGGCCATTGGGCCGTTAGGGTTTTTTTCATTTGGGTCACTTGTGCTTGGACTTTTATTTTGATTTTTGTTTGGTTTATTTATTTTTGGTTTCTGTTTTGGGCCGAACGAAATTGGGCCCTTTCAACTGCCTCTCTTTGCTCATTGACGTGTAACGAGAATGGAGCAAAGACTTTGAGAAGGGTCAATTTTTTCTAGTCCTATCGAATCTCCACTTTTTTGGTGCTCCTCTTTTTCAAGTAGCCTTATTCTAACCCATTGCAACTTCAGGGGTAGTTTCAATGTACTCTACTGCAACTTCAGGGAGATGAGATTCGTAGCTTCAATCTGTTCCACTACAACTTCAGGGACACGAGACTTGCTATGATTGATGTAATCCGACCCACTGCAACTTCAGAGGTATAGGATTTGTCATTTCAATCTACTCTACCTCAAATTCAGGGAGATAAGATTTGTAGCTTCAATCTACTCCACTACAACTTTAGGGAGATAAGATTTGTAGCTTCAATCTGCTCCACTGCAACTTCAGGGAGATGAGATTCGCTATCTTCAATCTGCTCCACTGTGACTTCAAGGAGATAAGATTTGTAGCTTAGTTTACTCCACTGCAACTTCAGGGAGATGAGACTCACTATGGTAGATTTAATCCGACCCAATGCAACTTCAGGAGTATAGGATTTGTAGTTTCACTTATCTGTTACATCATTCTTTGGGAAACATGACCTGTAGAATCAATTTTATAGGCCTATGTTTATGCTAAATGATTAGGATGTTATGATCAAAATGAATCAAATGCTCTTAACTAGATGTATATGAATAATATTTGCATGCATGCAGAATATCATTTTTTGAGAATGATTCCCTTTTTAATGCTTAGGTTGACATTGCTAATTATTCGTCAAGGTCCCGTCACTGATGTATTGCCATGCCTTCTTGTTCAGATCTGATATCTTTGACAGGAAACCTGAAGAAATAATAATAATTTAAACTATTCATTCCCAAATATTTCTAACCTTTAGATTTGGTTAATTCTGACTAGTGGTCCTGTTTCAGGTCTTTGTAATATTTGGAAACCTTTCAGAGCAATATACAAAAATCCTTTTACTTGAATACTATCAGTCCACTAATCATTATTTCAATGTAAAAATGCTCAAAAAAGGTTGTAACAATGGACAAGACTAAAATTTATTTGGAGCAAAGCTCGAAATGAATAGATTAATCAAAATAGAAAACATTGCTAGAGTACAAAGTGAGTAAGATGAAATTAGGTGCCCTAAATATCACAGCATTAGCTTCTCTACACAAACTTCTTGAGGACCATTTTTAGCCTGATATGTGTTTAAGAGATCTAGAGTACTTTGTTGATGCCCCAAGATGTAACACCCCTAACTCGTATCTGCCGCTGGAATAGGGTTACGGAGTATTACCGAAACTTTCAAAACATTTTCAGATAATTTACAATAATTACTATTCACTTTTCGAAATTATTCCTAACGTCTCTTAAATGGACCCTCGTGGCCCAATATGAGCTTTAATATCGATTCGGGAAACGAGAACTCTAAAAATTTTTCATGAAATTTCAAAATTTTTTCCAAGTTAAAAGGCTCACATGCTCGTGTGGTCCAAGGGACACGCCCGTGTGGCACTAGGACATGCTCGTGCCACTGGCCGTGTTCGACCCCGTGTAACTTTCTAATTTGCACACATGGCCTGCCACACGCCCGTGTGCTAGGCTGTATGGTTAATTAAATTCTTTCAAAATTAGGTGCAGGTTTCACACAGCCAATACATACACACGTGTTCTAGGCCGTGTAGCACACACGGCTGAGACATACGCCCGTGTCTCTGCCCGTGTGCTCAATTTTGAGGATTCTATTTTTCTCAAATTTAAGATGCAGGGGACACACGACCTAATCACACACCTATGTACCAGGCCGTGTTTCACACATAGTCCAGACACATACCCGTGTGTCTTTCTGTGTAAACAAAATAAAGTCATTCCTAGCTTCATTTCTCACCTAAAATCATACCAACCAGCCCAAGCATTGAATTCAAGCAATTTATAACATCTAACATGATATATTGTTACATGCATTCATGCTTAAATCTTACCTTTCTCAATCAATTAATAAGAAGCACTTATGTTACCTCCAAAAAGTAAACTTAAATACATATATATACATGTACCAAAACATAATCATCACTTGTCGTTCCAATGGCTAGATTACAACAATCATTTACATTTACATGCCAATATGACGAATATAACCTATTTATGCCATTGTAACCATAATTGCTTTACCATATTGTACCGACATGGGCCGATGGATAGTGCGAGTGATCTCTTCTAAGTCCAATCCAACGAACTTCCTATTTACTATAAAACAGGGAAATAAAACTAAGTAAGCATAATATGCTTAGTAAGTTCGTATAACCTGGTACTTAACTTACCATTCATTCTATTTTAAGATAACTATGTAAGGCATATTCAATCAATTTGACCTCAATCCCAACACACATCCTCATTGCCCTTGTTAGTTATTTATTCCATAATAACATCAAAACATATATGGGCTCAACAACTATCAAGTTTCTAAGCATATATGCTTTCCACAACATGTATTCATTCAACATGCATAATTTATCTCATTATTACAAGTATAATTTCATAATAGTTCATATCGAGTTTAGATTATTTCATATTAGAACTTTACTCATATTACTCGGAATATCAAGGTCACAATTAGTACACTCAAGGTGTACAAGTCTATAATCAAGAATGAACATATATTCATCAAATAAAGTCCATGTACAATTATCATCTTCTCATGTTTTCATATATCATTTGTCATGTATCATCATTTTCTTGTATTTCATAAGGATACGTGTAATAACTCATTTCTTATTCATATTTTCTCATATCATGATTTTTACTTGTTGAATTTATCTAAAATATCAATGGTTACACAGGTAGTACAAATTAGAATCCGTCAATTCATATTCAACGTTACCCATAAAGTACCATTTCAGAGAGTACACTCTCGAGCAACACATGTATACAACAAGATTACCAGTCTAGGCTAAATCCTGTCTACAATATTTATACTCAGTAAAGCTTAGTCAGGATTACCAATCTAGGCTAAATCCTTTTTATGACATATGCTCTAAAGAGCTTGATCTGGATTACCTGCTCAGACTAAATCCAATCCATAACATATGCTCAAGAGGACTTATATCAGGATTACCCATCCGAGCTAAATCCTTTCAGAAATCAGGTCAATAGGATTACTCATCCGAGCTAAATCCCACCAGCAACAAATGCAGGACCTCATTCATTTCAAAAAATCATATTTATCCATCGATTTTCATTTATTCAACTGGGATTTAAACATTTTTCAAGCATTATCGGGCATGTGATTATTTCATACATCCATAACATTCATATAATTCAAGTAAACACATTCTACATTCATTTCAAGCATATAAGTAACATTTTCATCGTTTATCCTTTATCATCTATTGAGCATTATCATTTAATTTAAACATCTTTATTTATCTAGCTTTATCAGATATGTAATCATTTCACATATTTATGATATTTATACAATTTACATAAGCACAATCAATGCAAGAGTGTAAATAAACACAATTTAATTACACGAACTTACCTCGACAATGTTCCTGTACGTAAAATCTACTAATCTGACATTTTTCTCTTTCCTCGTTCTAGCTCTGAATTTGGTCTATCCGGATCTATACGAGTAAATTTTACATAAATTTATCACATTTCATATTCAAGTGGGCTCAATTTACATACTAGAAAAAATTACCATTTTGCCCCTAATTTTTCCATAAATTCTCATTTCGTCCCTAGGCTCGGAAAATGAAATTTATGCAATTTACTCCCTATACCAAGCCTAAACAAAATTTCACCATAAAAATTACAACACATATATTCTAAAAAATTTAGAATTTTTCTTCCATATTCACAAATTTACATTTTAGTCCTTAAATCATGTTTTCATCAAAAATAACTTTGTAAAAGTTGTTTATCTATCAACAACCTTTTACTTTCTGCCATAAATTTTAAATTTACAGCATATTCATCCATGACCCAATTTCCATACCTTGATAACTTTTCAAATTAATCCCCGAAATAGATAGATTAAGTTATTCCGGTTTTAAAAATGTCAAAATTACTAAAAATGGGACAAGAAAACTTACCCAATTTGACCAAGAAAGCTTGCATTCTCTTTCCTAGGGTTTCCATGTATTATTTTTGGGAAGAAGATGATATAAATGATTTTTATTTCTATTTAATTAATTTATCATCTTTAATTATTTTGATTTCCAATTTAGTCCTTAGCCTTTTTCTAATTTTTCGTGGATGAATCATCCAGAAATATCTACTAACTTTTCATTAATGGTCTAATTATCATATAACGACCTCAGGTTTTGAATTCCATAGCTATTTAATCGTTATAGCTACTAGAATTCAACTTTTTCATTTTATGCGATTTAGTCCTTTCCCTAATTAAACACATAATCGATGAAATTTTCATATCAAAATTTTCACATGAAATTTCCAACATAATATGGACCATAAAATAAAATAAAAATTAATTTTATTTTTGGCTTAGATTTGTGGTCCCGAAACCACTGTTTCAATTTCACCAAAATTAAGCTGTTACATAAGCTGTAACGTTTCTCCTTCTGAGTAGACACGACTACCACATGTTCAATCTTTGATCTAAATTTGAGCTACCCTTTCCCAAGTTTTCAACTCAAAACCCTTTAGGTCTTAAGGCCCCCTTTGCGAGTTTTCGCCTTGACCTTTCCTTTTTTTTCGGTAAAGTATTTCTTGATTGAATTTGAATTAACAAGATTAGGTAGGTTCTTATCATCCATCTCGGTCAAAATCAACACTCCCCCAGAAAAGGCTTTCTTTACCACATAAGGTCCTTCCCAATTTGGCATCCATTTCCCTCTAAAGTCATTTTGTATGGGCAAGATCTTTTTCGATACCAAGTCTCCATTAAAGAATTCTATGGGATGAAGCTTTTTGTCATAAGCTCTCATCATTCATTTTTGGTATATCTTGTAACATCCCGAATTAGGGCCTAGTCAGAATAATGGTTTCGGGACCACAAATTTAACGAAAAAATATTTATTTTATGATTATTTTGAGGTCTAGGAGATGAAAGCATGCAAGTGTGAAAGTTTCATGAAAAAATTTTAGGCGTAAGGTCTCCAATTGAAAATTAGGGACCAAATCGAACAAATTGCAAAACTTGTGTTCTAGAAGAACTTTGTATGAAATTGCTTTAGATTATTAATTAGGAGGTACTAAATAGTAATTTTCAAAAATTCTAAGTTTTTAGACAAAAATGGGCATGGATGGAAATTTTTGAAAGTTTAGTAAAGAAGGGCATTTTGGTCATTGAGTAATAAATAAATTAAAAAGGGAAAATCAAAGAAAAAATTGTTCATCTTCAACCCTTGGCTGCCAAATTTTATGGAGAACTATAGCTAGGGCTTTCAAGCTTTTCAAGCTTGTAAGTAAGTGACTCCTAGCCCGTTTTTAATGTTCTTTATATTTTTGAGATCCTCGTAACATACTTTATCCATTTCTACCCATATTTTAAGCTAGGGTTTATGTTTAAAATTTGACCCATACATGAGATGATTGTTCTTTGATGATTTATAGAGGATTATGAAAGTTAAATGTTAGATGAACATCTTTACTAGGTGATTTTTTCATGAAAACACCTAAAAGGGACCTAATTTGTAAAAAGTATAAAATGTGTGGTAGAAATGTGAAATAGAGGAAAATATGGGCTAATATGAGCTTAGACTAGATTCGGCTAGGCTTGGGTAATCAAGAAAATACATGTATTTCGCTTTATAAGCATTAGGACTATATTGTAAAAATGTGAAAGGTTAGGGGTAAAATGGTCATTTTGCCCAAGAGGGAATTTTTGGGCTGAATTTGAATAATGTGATAGAATAATAATTTATTTTGTTTATATAGACCTTGAGAGACCAATTTCAGAGGTTGGCCGTGGAAAACAAAAGGTTTTAGAATAATCAAAATCCAAATTCGAAACATCTTCCAGGTAAGTTCGTGTAACTCGAATGTGTACTTTTAACACTTAAAAATGTCTACTCTTTGATGAGATGAAATTTAGATATTCATGGTATAATAATTCATGGTATATGAATGAAATGATGAAAAGAGGATTAAAAGTCTGGGTTGAATGAAAAGGATGTCCGATGGATTTTCCTAAAAATGAATTGACGGTAAAAAGGATCTAGCCCGGATGGGTGTTCCTTATGTGATCTAGCCTCCCGAAGAATATGTGTTTAAAAGGATTTAACTTGGACGGGTAATGCGAACTAGGATCTGAATTTAGCTTGGACTAGTAATTCAGATTCGAGCTCATCAGAGTAATTGTCGTTGCAGAGGATTTAGCCTGGACTAGTAATCTCGACATTGCTCAATGAGTTTATACTACAAGGGATTTAGCCTGGACGGGTAATCCCGCCGTGAGGATTAATACGAGGAAAGGAATTAGAATGCTTGTAATGATGAGCTCATCTAAGACCATTATTGTCATATCTTGTTTTGTGACTAACTTGATGTTTGGGTGCATGTGATAGGAAAATATTCTTTTCTTGATGGATTGGTAAATTATGTAGTTGTATGTTAAAATAACCAGTAAGTTTACTTTCTCGTTATACGAACTTACTAAGCATGTTAATGCTTACCCCATTTTATTTTCCCTTTCTTTTAGAGCTTGTGGACTCGTGAAGATTGGAAGACTGTTGGAGTATTGGTCACACTATCGACAAGTTCTGCTTTGGTATAAAGAAATTTTATTTTGTTATAATGGCATGTATAGGGTTTTTGATCATTTTATTATATGTGTCATTTGGTTAGCTAAAGAAATGGCTTATGAAGATATGCTAATTCATTTTGTATATGGCCATGAGATGCAGCTCATATTGATGTGGTTTGTAACCCTACTAGATATACATGTTTAAGTTTAAATGTTCAGGTGATGCGATTTTATGGTCTAGCAGGAATGGATGTGTAAAATGAAGCCTAATAACTTGAGAATGGTTATGGCATAAAATGGTGTGTGGTTATAATATGGCCTAAGTATAAAATGTGTAATGTGATAATGATAGTCCTTAATACAAAAAGTGTAACTTAGCATGGGCTGAACAAATGAGATGAGGTTAACATGCAATAAACTATGCCCAAATGGTTTAAGGGTATGTTTAGACCATGTTAGATACCATTGAAATTAATGAGCGTGTATGGGTGTTAGAGGGTGACTAAAGGCTTGAAGAATAGCCTTCAAACAGTCCACACGGGTAGGTACATGACTATGTGTCTAGGCCGTGTGTGACACATGGTCTACCCCCATGGGTGTGTTGTCCGGCTGTGGGCCCCCTGCACCTTGAAAATTTCAAGCCAGTATGCATGGTAGTAAACACACAGGCAGAGACACGGTCGTGTGTCTCAGCTGTGTGGAGGACACGCCCCTGGCCACGAGCGTGTGCCTTGGCCGTGTGCATCTAAATGGTTGCTGACATCATAAATAGAATGTCAAGGTTTTTGGGCACGGATGATGACACGGGCATGTTCATGGTCGTGTGAGGGACACGGGCTAGGAACACGGACCTGTACTAGGCTGTGTGAAAACCCTTGTAGGTTCGAAATGAAAAATAAATCCATACGGGTAAGGTACACGAGCATGTCCTGAGTACACGGGTGTGTGAGGCTTAAAGCATGAAATTTTCCTAAGTTTTCCTCGAATTCTCGGTTTAGTCCCAGATTTTTTTTTATGTATGTCTTGGGCCTCGTAGGCCTATAATAGGGATATTGTGAATATGTTTGATGGTTTTGATTTGGAACGAAATTTTATGACATGATTTTACCTGAATACTTGCAAAATTGTACAGTAATGCCCCGAGCCTTGTCTCGATCTCGGGTAAGGGTAAAGGGCGTTACAAATCTGACCATGATGGATAGCTTTCAGCCTCTTCTCTTAAATCAAGTTTAACTAATCATATCGAGATTGGATTCATTTTTCATCTAACTTGGAGAGAAAGAATCTCGACTTCAATAGGCAAAACTGCCTTCATTCCATAAACCAATGAGAAAGGCATTGCCCCGATGGAGGTTATGATAGACGTTCGATAAGCATAAAGGGCAAATGTTAACTTTTTATGCTAGTCTTTATAAGTCTCTAACATTTTTCCCATGATTTTCTTAATGTTTTTACTGGCTGCCTCAACTACACTGCTCATTTTTGGGCGATATGGTGATGAGTTGTGGTGTTTGATCTTGAATTGACTGTAGACTTCTAAAATCATGCTGTTGTTAAAATTTAATGCATTGTCAGATATGATACTTTTTGGCATTCCATACCGACATATGATCTCTTTCTTCAAGAATTTTCTAACTGTCGACTTCGTGACATTGGCATAGGAAGCGGACTCTACCCACTTGGTGAAGTAATCGATGACCACAAAGATGAATGGATGCCCATTGGAAGCTTTTGGCGAGATCGGCCTAATGACATCCATGCCCCACATAGAGAAAGTCCATGGAGAAGTCATAACATGAAGAGGTGAAGGAAGCACATGAATTTTGTCTCCATAAATTTGGCACTTATGACATCTTTTGGCATAACTGATACAATCCCCTTCTATGGTGGACCAATAATACTCGAATCTCATTATTTTCTTGGCCATTGTAAAACCATTAGCATGTGTTCTGCAAACGCTCTCATGGACCTCTTCCAAGATTTTCTTGGCCTCAATAGCATCCACACATCTTAGTAGCACATGATCCTTTCTTCTTTTATAAGATTTTCTTGGTTTCTTTTTTTGGGAATTCATGGTTCTTTACATATTACAGTGTACTGTGGTACCAAGGGTGATCATCCTTTTCTTCTTCCTCAATGTTGTAACAATGGGTTGTGGTCTCATAAATACTCATCGGGATAGGTTTTACATGCTCTAGTTTGTTTACTTTGACCATGGAAGCTAGGGTAACCACAGCATCAGCCATCTGATTTTCATCTCGCGAGAGGTAACAGAAGGTGATGTCATCAAATTCTTTATTAACTCGAGAACCAGTCTTCTATACTCGATCAACTTGGGATCTCTTGTCTCCCATTCACCTTTGAATTGATAGATCACTAGTGCAAAATCCCCATATACCTCGAGTATCTTGATATTGCGTTCTATGGCTATATGGATACCCATGATGCATGCTTTGTATTCTTCCATATTAGTTGTACAATCGAAATCCAATTTACTAGTAAAAGGATAATGATCTCCGTTTGGGGACACCAGGACTGCCCCGATTCTGTTACCCATAGCGTTTGAGGATCCGTCAAAATTTAGTTTTCAAGGATGTCCTTTTGAGCATCTTCAATAGTTGCAACATACATCATATCCTCGTTTGGGAAATCAAAATTCAAAAGCTCGTAATCTTCTAGAGCTCTACTGCCTAGAGAATCTGCTATTGCACTCCATTTTATTACCTTCTGGTTCACATAGATTATATCAAATTCCATTGGGCCATTCTTCCATTCAAAGTAGTCGACTCCATCATGTACTTTAAAGGGTCCATTTTTTAGATTAGCCAAGTTGTATGGTACAACATGTACTGTCTTAGCCTCTAAGTTGTCCAGATCAAGGCTCAGCACAGCTTCTCAATTGGTGAATATCTTGTCTCACATTCAGTGAATTTCTTACTGAGGTAGTATATCTCTCTTTCTTTCCTTCTTGACTCATCATGTTGGCCAAGCACGCATCCCATAGAGTTCCTAAATACTGCCAAGTACAGTATCAGTGGCTTATCTAGGCTAGGTCGCATTAGAACTGGGGCATTGACAGGTAATGTTGGACCTTATCAAAGGTTTTCTAGCATTCCTCATCCCATACACTTGGATTGTGTTTCTTAAGGAGACGAAATATAGGGTCGCATTTCTCAGTTAATTGTGAAATAAGCCAGGCGCTGTAATTTAATATCCCTAAGAAATCCCGGACCTCCTTTTGAGTGTGTGGTAGAGGCAGCTTTTGTATATCCTTAACTTTATTCTGGTTGATTTCGATCCCCTTTCCGCTGACTACGAATCTTATCAATTTTCTCGAAATAGCCTCGAAGGTACATTTTGTTAGATTAAGCTTTAGCTGGAACTTTTTCAACCTCAAAAATAGTTTCCTCAAGACTTGTACATGCTCCTTTTGTGTTAGGTATTTTGCGATCATATCATCGACGTAAACCACTATTTCTTTATGCATCATATCATGAAACAAAGTTACCATGGCTCTTTGATACATCGCCCCCACATTTATCAGTTCAAATGGCATCACTTTATAGCAAAATGTTCCCCATATGGTTACAAATGTAGTCTTTTTCATGTCTTCAGAATGCATCTTTATCTGGTTGTATTCGAAAAAACCATCCATAAAGGAGAACAATGAATAACCTATTGTGTTGTCCACTAAGGTGTCAATGTAAGGCAACGGGAAATTGTCTTTTAGGCTTGCCTTATTTAAATCCCCATAGTCTACACACATTCGTACTTTCCCATCTTTCTTAGGGACAAAGACTATATTGGCTACCCATTTCGATTATTTAACCACTTGTAAGAAACCAGTATCGAATTGTTTCTTAACATCTTCTTTTATTTTTAGTAGGACATCAGGTCTCATCCTTTGGAGTTTCTGTTGAACCGACTTGCATTATTCCCTTACGGGAAGCTGGTTATAACACCCCTAACTCGTATCTGGCGCTGGAATAGGGTTACAAGGCATTACCAAATAACAAACCTCATTCATATTCATTTATGCAATTATAATCAAAAACCATTCAAATGAATCACATTGTCCCTTATAAGGTCTTACGCGACCTTAAATCCTACATAAAAGTGGTTTCAGACTTAACCAATACCATTTGCAAACTTTGGGAAAAATAGAAAATTTTCTTTAATTTAAAGGTCACATGCCCGTGTGAACAAGTCGTGTGCCTCACACGGCTACTAGACACGCCTGTGTGTACAAAAATAGACTATTTGTAAAACCAATTTGCCACCCTATTCTCATGCTCACCTAGCCATCAAAATCGTAACATGTCAACTCATAAATAGGTAGCCAAAACATGCCAATTCAAATACCTGTCATGCCATCTAAACTTAACCATTTCAACTACTTAATTTCATATTCAAAAAACATACCAAATCAATATGTCAAAATCATCAATCTCACATAACTTTGAAATGTATTTTCATCACCTTTTTATCGTCTAATTCATGTCTCCTAAACATATTAATTCATCATGTATAAAACATACCATAATATACCATTCCTTAAGCATTAATACACCAAATTACAACTATCCAAAATAGCCAACTCATAATCATACCAAAACAAGCCAACATATAAAGCATGATATACATCACATATATATATCTTACCAAACACAATTCAAGCCAACTTAAAAGGCCATACTCATCAACATTTACAAGCTAAATCACATGGCTAAAACCATAACTAAAAACATAATATAATGACACTAGCCTATATATGCCATATACCATATATACAAAGATTCCAAAATACCAAAGAGATAATCGATAGTGCCATGATGTAGTCCCGACGATTCCTGAGTCCGAGCTAGCTTCGATAATCTATAAAACATGGAAAGAACACCCAAAGTAAGCTTTAAAAGCTTAGTAAGCCATATACAAATAAAGTCATCACATGAACATTTACATATCAATTCAAGTATGCTTAACAAGGCTAATCTCATTCAAATTCACAAACCTTTCTCAATGAAAAATTATTTAATGTCTTAATCGAGTTCATCAAATATTTCTCCTTTTCAATAATCGTATGAATTTTGTACATACCTGAGTCATTTAGCTCATTCACATATTCTTTCTCAACTTGACTTTGTTCGTTGAACCGTTCGGAATCATTAAGGATACTCGAAAATCACATAAGCTCCTACAATGCCATATCCAGATATGGTCTTACATGTTATCAAATATCGATGCCACTATCCTAGACAGGGTTTTACACGAAATCGATTAATGATGCCGATGTCCCAAACATGGTCTTACACGTAATCTCGATACAATACCAATGTCCCAAACATGGTCTTACATGTGATCAAATATCGATAACCTAATGTCATGACAATCGTATCCTATACTATTCCTAGGGTTCGTACAAGACTTTCGGATGTCGTAACTTCATCGATTCATGCTCATATTTGCTTGTTTGACATTCATAGCATTTCAATGATACTAAAATATATATAACTCAATTCAAAGACATTTATTTGCATATGAACTTACCTCGTAGTCATAATAGACAAATAGGATCAGTTACTTGATAATTTTCGATTTCCCTCGTTCTAAATCTGATTTCTTTCTTTCAGGATCCATATAAATTCAAAATTAACTCTTTTATTCCGCAATTCATTCAATTTCATCCAAAGAACACAATTTGGGGTGTTTTACACATTAACCCCTATAATTTCATATTTCTTACAATTTAGTACTTATTTCACAAAATCACAAAATACATAATTTCTTTCTAATTTTATGCTATCCAAATTTCATATAGCTTCATATCACCCGATATTTTCATTTATTTTACGCATTTAACCACACTTTTTACATTTTTCACAAATTAGTCCCTTTTGTGCAATTTTACTAAAAATCACTTTACAAAACTTCAATATCTATCATCAAGCTTTCAAAATTCATCAACAATCATTCAAAATCTCAAGCATTCATTAATGGAAACTCACAAATTCACCAAATATTTCATAAATTAGGGTACAGGCTAGCTAGATTACTAACCAACGATCACAAAAACATAGAAATCATCGAAAACGGAACAAAAATGGACCTTCAATTGAGCTTTAATATGAACGAACCCTAAAATATCATCTTTGGCTTCTTTTCTCTTGATTTTCGGTTAAAGATGAATGAAAATAAGATGAATTTTGGCTTTTGTTTTATTTTAATTATCATTAATACATAGGTTACCATTTTACCCTTAATGAAACCTTTATAAAATCATTTAATACATGCCCATTTATGTCCATTCCCATTATCAATGGTTTATTTACAACATAAGGACCTCACATTTAATAAGCCATATCAAATAGACACCTTTATAAAATAGAATGCAACTTTTGCATTTTACGCGATTAAGACCTATTTTTTCAAATTAACCATTTAAACGATAAAATTATCACACGAAACTTTCACACATATATAATCACATATTGTAAACACCAAAAATAATATTAAAATAATCTTATGACCTTGAATTTGATGTTTTGAAACCACTATTTCGATTTAGCTAAAACTGGTCTGTTACAACTCTCCCCCTTTCGGGATTTTTGTCCCCGAAAATCTTACCAGCGAATAGGTTTGGATATTGTTTTCTCATAGCATCCTCAGGTTCCCATGTAGCTTCTTCTACTTCGTGCCGATGTCATAATACTTTTACTAACGCTATTCTTTTATTTCTCATCTCTTTAATCTCACGAGCTAGAATTCGGACCGGTTCTTCACTGTACGATAAATCTGACTGAATGTCAACTTCAGTCAGGGAAATAACATGGGAAGGATCAGATCTGTATCTTCTTAGCATCAATACATAAAACACATTATGAATCTTTTCTAAGTCAGACGAAAATGCTAGCTAATAAGCCATTGGTCCAACTCGCTCGATAATCTCATACGATCCGATGAATCTCGGATTGAATTTGCCTTTACGACCAAATCAAAGTATTTTCTTCCACGGAGATACTTTCAAAAACACTTTATCCTCGATCTAAAACTCAATATCTTTCCTTTTCAAGTCTGCGTATGATTTCTGTCGATCTGACGTTGCCTTCAAACTATCACGAATTACTTTCACTTTCTGCTCGGTCTTTTTAATCAAATCGACCCAAAAAAATCTTTTTTTCACTAAGTTCAGTCCAGTACAACGGTGTTCGGCACTTTCAACCGTATAAAGCTGCATAAGGTGTCATTTTAATGCTCGATTGAAAACTATTGTTATATGAAAATTCAATTAACGGTAAATATTTTTCCCACTTACCTTCGAATTCAAGAATGCAACATCTCAACATATCCTCGAGTATCTGAATAACTCACTCGGATTGACCATCTGTTTGTGGGTGAAATGCGGTACTAAAATGTAGTTTTATACCCAGTGCATCTTGCAGTTTCTTCCAAAACCTCATTATGAACCTCAGATCTCTATCCGAAGCAATAGAAACAGGTACTCCATGTAATCTCACAACCTCGAAGATATACAACTCATCTAACTATTCAAGCGAATAGTATGTTCTTACAGGAATGAAATGAGTCGATTTTTTCAATCTGTCAACTATAATCCAGATTGCATCTTTCTTACTCGGAGATAGGGGCAAACTTGAAACAAAATCCATAGTTACTCTATCACATTTCCACTCGGGAATCATAATCGGCTGTAACAAACCTGACGACACTTGATGTTTGCTTTGCTTGTTGACAAATCAAACATTTAGAAACAAACTTTGAAATGTCCCGTTTCATGCCATACCACCAATAGAGCTGTTTCAATCGCCTATTATGTGCTTTGTTCAAAATCATCTGAATCAACTCTAAATTTCTCGGAACACATTTTCGACCTGTGAATCTTAAACAGTCATCTGGATCAACTTGAAACTCTGAATCAAGTTTCGAATCACACTGAGCTCATTTTGTTAACATTTCATTATTGACTTTTCGAGCTTCGTAAATCTACTGTAAAAACAACGGTCTCACTTTTAACTCAACTACAATCGAGTTTTCATCAGATAAGCCTAACTGAGTATTCATTGCACGTAGAGCAAACACAGATTTTTGGCTTAATGCATCAGCAACAATATTTTCTTTCCCCGGATGGTAGCCAATTACTAACTCATAATCTTTTAGTAATTCTAACCATATTCGCTGTCTCAAATTCAAATTCTTCTGAGTCATCAAGTATTTCAAACTCTTGTGATCTGAATAAACATGACATTTCTCACCAAACTGATAATGACGCCAAATCTTCAACGCAAACACAATAGCAGCTAACTCTAAATCATGCATCGGATAATTCTTTTCATGCGGTTTCAACTGTCTTGAGGCATAAGCTATGACTTTGCCTTCTTGCATCAAAACGCAGCCCAAACCATTCAACGATGCATCACTATAGTTACAAATTCTTTACTCGATTCTGGCTGTATGAACACTGGAGCTTCAGTCAAAAGAACTTTCAGTTGATCAAAACTTTTCTGACAGTTATCTGACCACTCAAACTTTACATCTTTCTGAAGCAATCTCATCAATAGAGCCGCAATCATCGAAAAGCCTTTCACAAATCATCTATAATAACCAGCTAGTCCCAGAAAACTGCGAACTTCGGATACATTTTTCGGAGGCTTCCAATCCATTATTGTAGAAATCTAGCTTGAATCGACTTGAATACCCGATGCTGACACAATATGCCCAAGAAAACCAACCTCACACAACTAGAATTCACATTTACTGAATTTTGCATATAATTGCTTAATACGCAGGGTCTATAATACAATTCTCAAATGCTCGGCATGCTTAGTTTCATCTCTTGAATATATCAAAATATCATCTATGAACACACAAAAAATTGATCTAGGTAAGGTCTGAAAATCTGGTTCATTAAGTCCATAAAGACAGCAGGTGCATTTGTAACACCCCAAACCCGTATCCGTCACCGGACTAGGGTTAAGAGGCATTACCAGACATGTCGGAACATTTCACAACCATTTCACAAACAGAAGTCCTACATCATTATATTATAATCAAACATCAACAATAAGTCCATATCTTAGGTTATCAAGACCATAAACATATATTAGGTAGAGGTTGGGACTAAACCGAATACATAAAAAAATTTTCGAAACTTAACAATTTTTTTCTAAGTTACAAAGGTCACACACCTGTGTGAGGAGGCCGTGTGCCTCAAATGGCCTTAGAAATGCTCGTGTGTCCTAACCGTGGCAAAATAGGGCATACATACTGACTTATCCACACGGCCATAAGGCATGCCCGTGAGTCTAACCCATGGTTGACATTGACCTGGCCACATGGTCTGGCACACGCTCGTGTGTGTACAACCGTGTGGTCTGCCCAGGCTCATTTCTAAATGGCCCTCGAACAACATGGCAGAGATACACGCCCGTATAGGCAAAAATAGGCCATTTACAAGGCCACCTTACTACCCATTTAGGTCCTCCCTACAAGTGCAAAGCCAACCATCATAAATGCAACATTTTCAGCCAATTCCAACTCCAAACATGTATCAATTAATCTAAAATATCATCAACCAATTTCATTTTTATTCTCTATACCAAAACAAATTAAAATTATATGTCAAACATTACTAAATTCTCAATTATGAACATACCAAAATGACCATTTCACTTGGCCATATTCATATCTCAAAACATATCACATTATTTAACTCAAAGTACAAGCCGAATTATTATTCAACCAACACATGTAACCAAGACACCATACACACATATCTTAATTTCATT
This sequence comes from Gossypium hirsutum, assembly GCF_007990345.1. Lineage (NCBI taxonomy): Eukaryota > Viridiplantae > Streptophyta > Magnoliopsida > Malvales > Malvaceae > Gossypium > Gossypium hirsutum. The sequence goes on along the minus strand of NC_053431.1, from coordinate 92,973,736 downwards.
CTACATCTTTAATCTTATAATTAGCATTAATAATGCTATTAAATCCAACTCATTTCATCATTCATTTACATAATTTTTCATCTACTTCATACTTAACATCATCAACCACCATTACGTTCTTATCTATCATATTTATCACTTCAATGCTCAAAGCACTAATTCATTCGATCATCCTTGAACATTCAATGAACTCGCACACTTAGCGCCAATTAATTAGCTGAAGCTATAATTATATCGTACACTTAGTGCCATTACCTTAAACTGAACTTATAACGGTATCGCACACATAGTGCCATTTATTCAGCCAATGTTGTTATAATCTCGCACACTCAGTGCCATTTTAATAGTCGTAGCTATTTCATTTGTCGCACACTTAATGCCTCAAATTCAATTCACATTTTACATATTTCAACTTCACAATCATATTTTTTTACAACCCAATTTAGCACATATAATACACATACATTTCAATTTAACAACATTTATTTACTTATGAACTTACCTCGTACTAACACAAACGGACCGGAACGACTATTCGACAATTTTCGACTTTCTCCGATCCAAATTCGATTTCCTCATTCTTGATCTAATTAAATACAAATTTAACTTATTTAATCACATATTTACTCAAATTCATCCAAAAACACATAAATGGGCAATTTACACTTTAGCCCTAACATTTTACATTTTCACAATTTAGTCCCTATTTCACAAAACACAAAATATTCAAAATTTGCCACACCCATGCTTAGCCAAATTTTACTCTATCATATATCAACCCATTTTTTCACTTTATTCATACATTAACCACATAATTTTATAATTTCACAAATTAGTCCATAATTTGCATTTTTACTCAAAATCACTTTGTAAAATATGTAAAACTATCATTTAACTTCCATATTCCATCATCAATCATAAAAAAGCATGAATATTCATCAACGGCATCTCATAAAATCTATAACAATTTCAAAAACGGAGATACGAGCTAGCTAGATTAACCTGCAAAAAGCTAAAAAACGTATAAATTATTAAAAATCGGGCAAAAACCACTCACCTATCAAGCTCCAAAGCCTGGCTGAATGTTCAAGCTTCCATGGTTGTTCATCTTTTTCATTTTCGGTGGAAAAATGGAGAAAGGATGATGAATTTATGTTTTTATTTTATTAACTTATCATTTATTTAATTAATTACCTAATTAACCATTAAAAACATTAGTAATTACACCATATGCCACTCCACTATCATCCATTAACATCCACTAACAAACTAATGGTATATTTGCCACTTAAGGACATTAACTTTTAAGTTCTATAGCTATTTGACACCTTTAGCTTATAGAACACAACTTTTACGCTTTACATGATTTAGTCATTTTTACCGAATTAAACACTTAAACAATAAAATTTATTCACGAAATTTTCAAACAACTCTAATATCATGCTTTAAATATTAAAATAATAATAAAATAATTTTTTTGACGTCGAATTTGTGGTCCCAAAACCACTATTCCGACTAGGGTCTAAACCAGGCTGTTACAGCATTTGTTAATCCAAAAGGCATAACTAAAAATTCGTAATGTCCATACGTCGTTCAAAAAGCCGTTTTTGGTACATCAGATCTTAACTCGGAACTGATAATAACCTAATCTCAAATCTATCTTTGAAAATACTGTAGCCCCTTTTAATTGGTCAAAAAAATCATGTATTCTGGGCAAAGGATATTTGTTCTTAATTGTCACTTTGTTGAGCAATTGATAATCTATACACATTCTCATTGTGTCATCTTTCTTTTTCACAAACAATACGAGAGCACCCCAAGGCGAGAAAATCGGTCCTACAAATCCTCTATCAGTTAATTCTTGTAATTGAGATTTCAATTCATTTAACTTCGTCGGAGCCATTTTGTACGGAGCAATCGATATCGACGTTGTACCCGACATTAACTCAATGCAAAACTCAACCTCTCGGATCGGTGGTAAACCTGGTAACTCTTCAAGAAACACATCTAAATAATCACACACAACTGGCACTGATTCAATCTTCTTTTCAGTCACTTTTATATCAAGTACATAAGCTAAGTAAGCTTCGCAACCCTTTCTCACATATTTTTGAGCTAACGTCGATGAAATCACTGCTGGCAAACCATACAGATCATCTGACTCAATCCAGATAATTTCATTATTTTGACATCTCAAATCAATCATTTTTATTTTGCAAGTCACAATAGCATCATGCAACGTTAACCAATCGATACCCAGGATTATATCAAACTCGTCAAATGGCAACAACATCATATCAGTCGGAAAGCAATATCCCGTATCATCAACAGACAATTCTTGCACACTTTTTCAACCAACACACAATTACCTAAGGGGTTTGATACTCTAATTACAAATTCAGTAGACTCTACAAGCAAAGTCTTATTGGATACTAAATTCACACATATATACGAATGAGTAGATCCTGGATCTATCAATGTAATTGATAAACGCCAAATTATACATATCTACACCCCAAATACTTAGCATATTTATGGATGTTTATTACTAGATTTGTGGATTTTGGTGCTCTTAATTTGGTTATTTCATGTTTTGCACTCAGGAAAGCACTAAGAGTCAAAAGGAGAAAAAATGAGCTAAAAATGGACAAAAACGGACCAAATCAAGAAGATGACACTGCCTAAGCCTTGCCACACGGGCATCTCACATGCCTGTGGCCTTCGGGGGTGTCGACCAAGGTTTTCACGATTCACACGGCCTGGCCATTGAGCCTACACGGTCGTGTGCAATTTAACGATTCACACAACCTGGTAATCACGTCACACGGTCGTGGCACACGGGCGTGTCCCTTTTTCAAAGAGTTGTATTTTACACAGAAAAAGGTACTTAGGGAGGAAGAAAGCCAATCCAAAGCCTATAAAAACACCCTAAGTGTGACCTAGAAGGAGGCCGCTCTTTCTAGAACTTTTCTGGAATACAGTACCACACGCTGGGAATTACTTGAAGGAAGCCAGACGATCCATCTCAAAAGCCGGAGCTACTCCAAGACTGAAGATCTCTCTCAGAATTCCTTCAGGGGTTTTAGAGTTTTCTTTATCTTTTGTTATTTTCATACTTTTGAGATGCACTCTTATTTTATTATGAACTAAACCCCTTAGATACCTAAGGGGGATAAAACCTATGATGGATCTTGTGATTATTATCTGAACTGTATGATAAATACTTGATTTGTTCTGAATTATGTGTTCTTAATACTTGAGTTAATATTCTGGGTATTAATTCATGATTTGATGTCCTTTGTAGAGGAGGAATAGACCCTGCCTAAGAGTAGATTTGGCATAATTAAGCGGAGTTGATCGAACGCCTAGAAATAGGGTTACGAGATTTTGCCGGATTAGGGTGAAACCTAATAAAGGGATCCATAGATTGAGTTAATGCAACCCTAGAGTGTTAATTAGAGAAAAGTCTTGGTTATTCAATCCAGGGATTAGATGTTATTCGTCTTGAATAGGGATAATAACTTAACTTAGGGATCTCTACGAAACATGTCAAATGAATAAATCGTCCGGTTCAGAGTTAGATAACAAGTGAAATCTAGGTGGATTCCTCCTTAGGTGTCGTCTTTATCAATTGCTTTTCTTCAAGTCTTTTTCCAAATTTTCTCTTTGCCATAATTAAATCAGTTAATTAGTTTAAATAATTAGTTTAATAAACAAACCCTTTTATTCTTAGGCTAGATAATAAAAAGATAGTTATTACTAGTACTTTTGGTTCCCTTGGGTATGATATCCCAGTCTTGCCGTTACTATACTATTGTTCGATAGGTGCGCTTGCCTTTTCGTCATGATAATAGTTAGTCTAGGTTTGATCTTCATTATAAATATCTATTACTTGTTATGAATCACGCGATCAAGTATTTGGCGCCATTGCCGGGGAACTGAAATATTAGGAAGACTAAATTTTTATTAATTTAGCCATTTATTTTTCTTGCAATTTTATTTTATTTTATTTTATTATTTATTAATTTACTTTTTCTCTCTTGGCAGGTTTTTTTTATAGTTTATGACTAGAAGAAACCCATCAGGACCATTACTCTTTGACAAAGAAATCGATCGTACAATTTGCAAAAATCAAAGAGAAATAAGGCGTAGTTTACGCTACACGGAGAACGAGCGAGAAGACGATAGTCAAACCCCAACCGAAGAGATGGCCAAAAACCCAAGCGATCAGCTGCCTCCTGCAATTGCAGCTAATCAAAATCCTGCTCCACATACTATGTATGACTATGCTAAACCTTCTTTAACAGGAACTGAGTCTAGTATAGTTAGACCTGCTATTGCTGCGAATAATTTCAAACTAAAACCTAACACAATTCAGATGATACAGCAGTTTGTTCAGTTTGATGGTTTGCTGGATGAGGATCCCAACACGCATTTGGCAAATTTTCTTGAATTTTGCGATACATTCAAATTCAATGGCATTTCTAATGATGCCATTCATCTTCAGTTATTTCCCTTTTCACTGAGAAACAAAGCTAAATAGTGGTTGAACTCATTACCCCGAGGGACTATCACTACTTGGGAACAAATGACCGAGAAGTTTTTACTAAAATATTTTTCGCCTGCTAAAACTGCTAAATTGCGTAATGATATCTCTTCTTTTGTGCAGATGAATTTAGAAACACTTTACGATGCATGGGAGAGATACAATGACTTACTGAGAAGGTGCCCTTAGCATGGGTTACCACTTTGGCTGCAAGTTCAAACGCTCTACAATGCTGTGAATCCCTCGACAAGACAAATAATTGACCCAGCTGCTGGCGGCACCATCAACAATAAAACACCGAAAGATGCCTATGAATTCATAGAGGAGATGTCACTGAACAACTATCAGTGGCAAGTTATGAGGACAAAGCCAACGAAAACAGCCAGTGTCTATAACATCGATTCAGTCACCATGCTCTCTAGTCAGGTAGAACTTCTCAATAAAAAGATTGATAGTTTTCTTGGTTCTACGTAGGTACATCCAGTAATGAGGTGTGACTCAAGCGGAGGAGGTGTACATACAGAATATCAATCCTTCAACCCTACAACTGAAGAGGAACAAGTCAACCATATGGGTAATAATAACTTTAGATTTCAAAATAACCCATACAGTAATACTTATATTGCAGGTTAGAGGAACCACCCAAATTTTTCCTGGGGAGGTCAAGAAAATCCAAAGCCACAAAATCCTCAGGGTTTTCAACAGCCACCTTATCAATAGGAGAAAAAACCAAACCTTGAAGAGATGCTTTCTAAATTCATCTCGGTGTCAGAAACCCGTTTCCAAAATACTGAGACAGCACTTAAGAATCAACAAGCATCGATCCAAGGACTCGAAACTCAAATAGGCCAGCTGTCCAAACTAATCTCCGAACGACCGCAAGGTAGCCTACCAAGTAATACTGAACCTAATCCGAGGGAACACCTCAATGCAATTAGCACTCAAGATACGAAAGGATTCATTACACTTGAGCCAGAAATACAACAAGACAACGCGATGAACAAAGGACGAGAAGAGGTAAACAATAATGATCCCAAACAGGTAAGTACAAATCATGAACCTCGTGTGCTATATCCTAAAGCGATGACAAAAGATAGAACAGAAGAACAATTCGGTAAGTTTGTCAAACTCTTAAAGAAATTACATATTAACTTACCCTTTGTTGAAGTTCTTTCGCAGATGCCCAACTCAGCAAAATTCTTAAAGTAACTTCTGAGCAATAAAAAGAAATTAGATGATACATCGCATGTGGAACTCAATACAGCCTGCTCAGCTTCTCTAAAGAATGAGCTACCTAACAAATTAAAAGATCCAGGAAGTTTTACAATTCATTGCTTAATTGGTAGTTTATCTGTGAATAATGCTTTAGCTGATCTAGGGCCAAGTATAAATGTTATGCATCTAAAATGTTTAAACGAATCGGTCTCGGTAAACCCAAATAGACTAGGATGAGCATACAATTGGCTGACAAAACAGTTAGATTTCCTAAGGGTATTATTGAAGATGTTCTCGTTAAAATTGATAAGTTTATTTACCCAGTAGACTTTGTCGTCTTAGATATGGATGAGGATAACGAGGTACCTTTAATTTTAGGACGACCATTTTTAGCAACTGCCAAAACCATTATTAATGTAGGCATAGGAGAGCTAACACTTCATGCAGGTGATGAAGCAGTAACACTCCAAGCACGCGACTCAGTCAAAACCTCTAAGACTCAAGATAATGCTATAAAAATTGTCGATGATAAAACTAATATTCAATCGTCCTTGTAGGAACTTCCTCGAACAAAGACAACAGAGACAGTGCACTACAATCATGAAGAGAACAAAGACGTCCATGAAGAATGAAGACTACGGATAGAGGAGCTAGACGAATGGCGAGAACACAAACTGAGAACACATGATAAACCGAAACTACGCAAAAACAAGCCCGATACCTCTCCTAATCAACTTCAGGTCGGCAATACAGTCTTACTAGATGCCTTTTATCCTCACATTGTCACTACCACACCAAATGAGGAAATCCCTCTTACGGTACTTAATATTTTTCCATTCAGTACAGTGGAGGTGAGTCATCCCAAGTTCGGCACTTTTAAGGTAAACAACACTCGTTTAAAACCTTATTTTAAAATTGACGAGGAGTATGAACTCCTCGAACCACCATGATCATTCAACGGAGAGGTAAGTCGAGCTTAGACTATAAATAAGTGCTTCTCGGGAAGCAACCCGAGCACTAACATATTTTGATTTCTTTATTTTTATTTTTATTTTCTCACACTTCAAATCAATTAACTTAATCTTTGAATTGCAAAGTTTTTCAGCACACACGGCCAGGCACACGGGCGTGCCTAAAGCCATGGCCAAACAGGGGAAGAGACACGGCCATGCGATACGGTCGTGTTGAAGCAAGACACGATTTCCCCAAAACACGGGGTTCAATAAATCCCCACGGCTGTGCGACATGGCCGTGGGTGAACTTGATAGGAACACACGGGCGTGCCAGGGACAAGGCTCGATTCTATTTCTTCAAAACGGATGGGTGACACACCGTGCCCTGTAGCCGTGTACAACAATCCACGGGTGTGCTACCATAACACGGGTATGGGAGAAGCGAATAAAGCTAGGCACGACCGTGCGATATGGCCGTGTACCACACACGCCCAAGACAAACGGGCGTGGGAGAATAACCAATCACGACCTAAAATTGCAAAATTCGAAACACACGAGCTCACCCTCATAAGTACACGGGCGTGACCCTAGGCCGTGTGACCCTTCCCTATATAAACAAACCACTACTCATCTTCTTCCTCCTTTCAAAACCCTAGCCGAAAACTTCTCCTCCCTACTCCCTAATCCTTATTCCGGCCACCATTCCCACGATTCTCACTTCCCCAACCCTCAAACCACCCTGAAATCCCTCTTGCATTAATCCCCACTTTCCCCTCTCTATACCCTCCATTTTTCCTCCACACGGCTATACCCCCGCATCACATGCCCATGCTTGACATCAACACGCTCGTGCGCTGCCATTCAACAGCCTTTGGCTCACTTTCTCAACTTTATTTTTCCAATTTGTATTGCTACATTAGTATTCTACATGCTTTACATAGATATTGTACTATTTTGCTTTAGACAAGTTAGGAATTTACTTTAAATTTTTCTATATTTGAATTATTTAAGGCACTAAATAGCATATACTAGTTTTGGGCCTCTTGCTTAACCAATGATGTTTCGTGGATTCTATCACTGCTCATATATTTTCAAGTACATTATGTCGTCATCAAGAGGAAAGAAAGCCACGGTCCCATCCTCAAAGAGACATAGGGGACCAGGTTCTTCCTCGGTGCATGCTACAGCCGAAGTTCGGCACCCGTTCCTTGACTTTCCATACACTTCACAGGAGGAGCTATTTCAGATATTACGCGCACGACCCATCACCACAGGTCGTTGCATCGACTGGGCTACCGTGGAGCAAGTCCAGCTCACTGATGCCATCTGCGCCCTCCTGTCCACAGACCTATGAGAACGGTTCTTCGCTATTACCGAGCCCACTTATTTAGAGCTAACCTTAGAATTATGCTCTACTTTTCATTTACAGGTGGTGATGACGAACAATGACGACCCAGGCACTATTAACTTCCGATTAGGCGGTCTAGTTCGTGTGATGAGTGTCCCAGAGTTTGGAGTTGCTCTGGGACTTTACACCAATGAGTTTATAGAGGAGGAGGACATGAATGCACTACTACGCAACATTCACATCTCCCCTTTTTTATGCTGGAAGGCTTTGGTACCACTCTCTTCCACCTACGACCCCAGCCACTCGAAGGCCTCAGCTCTTCCCCCTTCCCTACGATATCTCTATGCCATATTGGTACACACCTTGACAGTGAGGAGAGAGAGCACCAGTGTCGTCAACGCCCATGACGCCTACTATTTATGGTGCATGGAGAATGCACACGTGACCGACTTAGCATACTTCATTGCTTTTGCCATACGCCATTAGATCGAGCGGCATAGGAAGGGAGTGATCCCCATCGGACCCTACATGACGCGCCTTGCCAAACACTTCGGCCTCCTTAACACCGTGGCACAGTCATTAGCGCTTACCCTGATAGGTCAGATGTCCCCATAGGGCATCACGACTATGTTACAAATGAGGATGATCGAGCGTAGACGCGGGACCGACCCTCAACATGGGATCGATCCTCCTCAGTACCGTCTCTCGCATGCCATTGACGATAAGGATCTTGAGGACATCCCTAATGATGTTCCCCCACAACATGAGGAGCCTTCTATCGCGCCACCTAGGGAATGACCAGTTCATGCGGCTGCTTCATTGGCACACCTTTCCGATCGACTCGCCCATTTCGAGCAGTATTGCACTACACAGTTTGAGATGATCCACGAGCGAGATCGACGACGGGACCGACAGATGGACGACATGCAGGCCATGATGCAACGGCTATGCCAACACTTCCACATCGCCACTCCAGCACCACCACCTGAGGGCCCCACCGACGAGGATTATTGAATCCTCCTATTTTTTATTTAGTTTTATTTTATTTTATTTTATTTTTATTTTTCTTTTGATTTTTATTTTCATTTCAATTTTATTTTGAAAGACATATCTATATTAGTAAATTTTACTTTTTTCATTTTCTGGTATTTCTAATAATTCCACTGCGCTCTCTTCCACACCAACTCTTAATCAACTCTTCATGATTCTACAGACTTCCAAGCAAAGCTGCTAGGAATATTTTACGGAATGAGGAAACAAAAGGGAAACAATACCTCACGAGTGCCATGTTCAATGACCCAATTTCTTCATCTAGCCAAGAACAACGGCAGCCACCATTTTCTCCGAACACTCTATCCTCAGAATCAAGCTCCACATCCATATAACAGGGAGTTTCACCTCCTTTCCTCTTATGATTTTCTTTATTTTGAATAATATATCTTTGTACATTGAGGGCAATGTACATCTTAAGTGTGGGGGGATGAACATGAAGAGGGCAATGTACATCTTAAGTGTGGGGGGATGAACATGAAACCTAACTTTTTGCATTATTCTCAAATCCCTGAAGTTGGTCTTATGGTTAAGTGATTTTCTCATAATCTTGATCGAATAAATGCTGATTGATCTATAATTATTGTTGGTATGTTATGAATTAGACTATGGGAATTATGCATGATTATTTGATTATAGGACATTACAGAATCGAGCATGATAATTTGATATTTTGAGAACTAAAATTTTTAGATTATTTTCCTAAATTGAGGTATTATCTTGAAATCTTAAATATACAGGAATGATATCAAAAACCCAAATTTTTGGTGAGATTTTTTAGCCTTTTGAGCATATAGCTTTCTTTCTTGCTCACTTCTTTTATGGTTTGAGTGTGTCAACATTGAACTATTATTCTAGAACTTACATCGATTATACATATCGAGATCACACGTATGATTTGATATACTGAGATGATAAAGGCACTTAGGATTTAACCCATTTACTCCATAAAAAAACCTTCCCACATAATTAAACCCTTAGTGAAACCCCTTGAGCCTACTAACCCTTTTTCATTGATTAACCCTTATCATTAAACCATTAACCCATTATTGTTGAAATCCTCCTACTGAATTTGACCCTTTTTATCGAGATTGAATTTAATATTGTTACCTCGCTATGTTCACCATTTATTGTTATTGAATCATGAAGTATGATTTCTATATTGTATCGACTTGATTTGTTCTTATAAAAAAAACTCAGTATTATATTGTAATTCTAAGCAAGCTAAAGTTGTCATGAACTCATGTAAACTAGTTCTAGATATTTGTTTGTGGTTCAGTAATTAAGTTTTTGATAATGGGGTAATATATTGAAATTATCTCAATTCTAACCTTTGTCTCTTCAGCTTGTATCCATACCTGTAACCAAAACCCCGTTACAACCATGCAAAGACCTTTTGATTAGTGTATCATATCATTTACAAGTGGTGGAGATTTGATTTTCATACAAGCCTATGGTAATAACTTTTCATGTTAGACAATAGAGTGCCTAATCTTGAACCTTAAACACTTTAAGTGATTTGAGTGAATCTTTAGTAAGGATGTCATCTCTTGTATATTTAGGACTAAAGTTAATTACTTGAAGGAAGGAGATTACCTATAATTTTGTTTTCAAAATATTCGATTTAGATTGTTTGAGGCTTTTAATGCCCCTATAGTTGAATTCTCACTGTATGATTTTCTGTGGAATAAGTTGTAACATTATCAGTAATGATTATGTGATTGAGAGGAATGAATTCTAGCAGTAAATGAGAATTTTGCTTGAGGACAAGCAAATGCTTAAGTGTTGGGGTATTTGATAAACGCCAAATTATACATATCTACACCCCAAATACTTAGCATATTTATGGATGTTTATTACTAGATTTGTGGATTTTGGTGCTCTTAATCCGGTTATTTCATGTTTTGTACTCAGGAAAGCACCAAGAGTCGAAAAGAGCAAAAATGAGCTAAAAAGGGATAAAAACGGACCAAATCGAGAAGATGACACACCTAAGCCTTGCCACACGGGCATCTCACACGTCTGTGGCCTTCGGGGGTGTCGACCAAGGTTTTCATGATTCACACGGCCTGGCCATTGAACCTACACGACCATGTGCAATTTAACGATTCACACGGCCTGGTAATCACGTCACACGGGCGTGTCCCTTTTTCAAAGAGTTGTATTTTACACGGAAAAAGGTACTTAGGGAGGAAGACGGCCAATCCAAAGCCTATATAAACATCCTAAGTGTGACCTAGAAGGAGGCCGCTCTTTCCAGAACTTTTTTAGAATACAGTACCACACACCGAGAATTACTTGAAGGAAGCCAGACGATCCATCTCAAAAGCTGGAGCTACTCCAAGACTGAAGAGTTCTCTCAGAATTCCTTCAGGGGTTTTAGAGTTTTCTTTATATTTTTTTATTTTCATACTTTTGAGATGTACTCTTATTTTATTATGAACTAAACTCTTTAGACTATGATGGATCTTGTTATTATTATCTGAACTGTATGATAAATACTTGATTTGTTCTTAATTATGTGTTCTTAATGCTTGAGTTAATATTCCAGGTATTAATTTATGATTTGATGTGCTTTTGCAGAGGAGGAATAGACCCTGCCTAAGAGTAGATTTGGCATAATTAAGCAGAGTTGATCGAACGCCTAGAAATAGGGTTACGAGATTTTGCTGGATTAGGGTGAAACCTAATAAAGGGATCCATAGATCGAATTAAGGCAACCTTAGAGTGTTAATTAGAGAAAAGTCTCAGTTATTCAATCCAGGGATTAGATGTTATTAGTCTTGAATAGGGATAATAACTTAACTTAGGGATCTCTACAGAACAAGTCAAGTGAGTAAATCGTCCGGTTCAGAGTTAGATAACAAGTGAAATCTAGGTGGATTCCTCCTTGGGTGTCGTCTTTATCAATTGCTTTTCTTCAAGTCTTTTTCCAAATTTTTTCTTTGCTTTAATTAAATCAGTTAATTAGTTTAAATAATTAGTTTAATAAACAAGCACTTTTATTCTTAGGTAGATAATAAAAAGATAGTTATTACTAGTACTTTTAGTTCCCTTGGGTACGATATCTTGGTCTTGCCGTTACTATATTATTGTTCGATAGCTGCGCTTGTCTTTTTGTCGAGATAATAGTTAGTCTAGGTTTGATCTTCATTATAAATATTTATTACTTGTTACGAATCATGCGATCAGTAATAACTTTAGTATCATAGAAAGTAAAAGTACCGGTATTGATGTCTAGAGATGACGCTTCTTTGTGAGCGCAAATAGCGCAGGCTCATGCAGGTCCTATCGCCTCTGACCTCACAGCAGAGTCTTTAGTCGCTTTCTAGCTACCACTTTATTTCTCGTATTTCTAGGTGGTCTACCCCTAGCTGTAGTGTTACTCGGCCTCGTATTTTGTACTGTATCTTGCTTAGCCAACTTAGGACAATCACGGATAAAATGATCCATTGATCCACATTTAAAACAAACCCTATCCTTCAATAGACAATCACCGGGATACCGTTTACCATAATGTTTACATTCAAGTCGATTAAGTTTCACACTGCCAACACTACCAATCGAAGTAGCTAGAGTTTTGAAGCTCGACTATTGTCTTACTCGATCTATGTTTGAATGCCCCACAAATACATTGTAACGGTTAAACGAGTCTCAAAATTTCTTTGATGTAGACTAATAAGATTTACTAGATGATCTCTTTCTCGAATCTCTTGCTCCAAAATCAACTTTTTTCTTTGCTGAGATCTTCGGCTTTACAAGCCCTTTCAACTAAAACAAAAAATTCTTTAATTTCCAAAATTCCAAATAATAGCTTTATATCCTCGTTCAATCCATCAATGAATCTTTTATACATAATCTCTTCGGTGGAAACATATTCCCGGGCATACTTGCTTAATCGTACGAATTCTCTTTCATACTCGATCACAGTCATTCCGTCTTGTTTCAATTCTAGAAACTCTTTATGTTTCTAATCAAGAAATCGTTGACTTATATACTTCTTCCAGAGCTCAGTCTGAAAGAATTCTCAGGTAACTCATTCTCTAGGAAACACCGATGTCAATGTTTTCCACTAGTTGTACGCATTATCTCTAAGCAAAGATACTACACTTTTGATACATTCATCTGGAGTACAAGACAAGTCATCGAATACTCTAGTAGTGTTTTCGAGCCAGAACTCAGCTCTCTCAGCATCATCATCAACTGTAGCCCGAAATTCCTCATCCCTGTGTTTTTGAATCTTATCAACAGGTGGCTTACTCAATCGGATTAAATCTATCATTTGTGGCACAACTTGAACTTGTTGAGGAACAGGTGGGGGTGGAGATTGTTGAGCAGCCAGATTTGTTCGTACGAATTTTGTGAACCACTCACTCATTATTTGAAAGAAGTCTTGCTTAGCCTCTCCTCCTTGGCTGCTCGAAATAGGCCTAGAATCGGTCGGCGCGGTCCCTTGAGCAGGAGTGGGCACATTACTTTTAACATCATTAGCTACGACTCAATCGAGATCCATTTGCTATATAAAAACCCATTTTAACTGTCAGGAATCATCATACTATCGTAGTTTATATATATGGAATGTATAGCTCGACTCTCACATGCTACATTAGTCCTAGAATCGACTAAACTGTAACTCTGATACTAATTAAATGTAACACCCCTAACCCTTATCCGACGCTGAAATAGAGTTGTGAGGCATTACCAGATAACACACCTTATTCATATTCATTTATCCAATTATAATCAAAATCCATTCAAATGAATCACACTGTCCCTTATAAGGTCTTATGCGACCTTAAATCCTACTTAAAAGTGGTTCGGGACTAAACCGATAACATTTGCAAACATTAAGAAACATTGAAAAATTTCTTTCGTTTAAGAGTCACACGTCCGTGTGAACAGGCCATGTGCCTCACACGGCTACCAGACACGCCCGTGTCACAGACCGTGTGAAAACAGGGCATACATAGTGACTTGTATTATATGACCAAGAACACGCCCATCTGCCAGCCCGTGTGCCACACATGACCAGTAGACACGCCCCTGTGTTTAGACCATGTCAAAAACTATAGGGTATACTGACTTAAATTCGAATGGTACCCCAAGGGACACACGGACGTGTAACATGACCGTGTGTCGCACACGGCTGAGACACACGCCCTTGTCTCTACCCGTGTGGACAAAAATAAACTATTTGTAAAGCCAATTTGCGACCCTATTCTCATCCTCACTTAGCCATCAAAATTGTAACATTTCAGCTCATAAATAGGCTGCCAAAACATGCCAATTCAAATACCTATCATGCCATCTAAACTCAACCATTTCAACTACTTAATTTCATATTCAAAAAACATACCAAATCAATATGTTAAAATCATCAATCTCGCGTAACTTTGAAATGTATTTTCATCACCTTTTTATCATCTAATTCATGTCTCTCAAACATATTGATTCATCATCTATAAAACATACCATAATACACCATTCCTTAAGCATCAATACACCAAATTACAACTATCCAAAATAGCCAACTCATAATCATACCAAAACAAGCCAACATATAAAGCATGATATACATCACATATATATATCTTACCGAACACAATTCAAGCCAACTTAAAAGGCCATACTCATCAACATTTACAAGCTAAATCACATGGCTAAAATCATAACTAAAAACATAATATAATGACACTAGCCTATAATGCCATATACCATATATACAAAGATTCCAAAAATACCAACAAGATAATCGATAGTACGATGATGTATTCCTGACGATTTCCGAGTCCGAGATAGCTTCGATAATCTATAAAACATGGAAAAAAAAACACCCAATGTAAGCTTTAAAAGCTTAGTAAGCCATATACAAATAAAGTCATCACATGAACATTTACATATCAATTCAAGTATGCTTAACAAGGCTAATCTCATTCAAATTCACAAACCTTTTTTATTGAACATTTATTCAATTTCTTATTCGAGTTAATCAAATATTTCCCCTTTTTAATACTTGTATAAATTTTGTACGTACCTGAGTCACTTAGCTCATTCACATATTCTTTCTCAACTTGACTTTTCTCGTTGAACCGTTCGAAATCATTAAGGATACTCGAAAATCACATAAGCTCTTACAATGCCATATCTCACATATGGTCTTACATGTTATCATATATCGATGCCACTTTCTCAGATAGGGTTTTACACAAAATTGATTAACGATGCCAATGTCCCAGACATGGTCTTGCACATAATCTGAATGCAATGCCAATGTCCCAGACATGGTCTTACATGTAATCACATCTCGATAACGTAATGTCATGACATTCGTATCCTATACTATTCCTAAGGTTCGTACAGGACTTACGGATGTCGTAACTTCATCGATTCATGCTCGTATTTACTCTTTTGAAATTCATAGCATTTCAATGATACTAATATATATAATTCAATTCAAAAACATTTATTTGCATATGAACTTACCTCTTAGTCAGAATAGACGAATAGGATCGATTACTCGATAACTTTCGATTTCCCTCGATCTAAATCCGATTTCTTTCTTTCAATATCTATATAAATTCAAAATTAACTCTTTTATTCAACAATTCATTCAATTTCATCCAAAGCACACAATTTGGGGCATTTTACACATTGACCCTTATAATTTCATATTTCTTACAATTAGTCATTATTTCACAAAATCACAAATTACACAATTTCTTTCTAATTTCATGCTAGCTGAATTTCATATAGCTTTATGTTAGCCTATATTTTCATTTATTTCACACATTTAACCACACATTTTACATTTTTCACAAATTAGTCTCTTTTATGCAATTTCACTAAAAATCACTTTACAAAACTTCAATATCTATCATTAAGCTTTCAAAATTCATCAACAATCATTCAAAATCTCAAGCATTCATCAATGGCAACTCACAAATTCACAAAAAAATTTAGAAATTAGGGTACGGGCTAGCTAGATTACAAAAATGAAATAAAGACGGACCTTAAATTGAGCTTCAATATGACCGGACCCTAAAACATCATCTTTGGCTTCTTTTCTCTTAATTTTCGGTTAAAGATGAATTTTGGCTTTTGTTTTATTTTAATTATCATTAATACATAGTTTACCATTTTATCCTTAATAAAACCTTTA
The DNA here is from genome assembly GCF_007990345.1 of Gossypium hirsutum. Taxonomy (NCBI): domain Eukaryota; kingdom Viridiplantae; phylum Streptophyta; class Magnoliopsida; order Malvales; family Malvaceae; genus Gossypium; species Gossypium hirsutum. Next base: position 92,957,465 of record NC_053431.1, on the reverse strand, counting down.
TAAAATCATTTAATACATGCCCATTTGTGTCCATTCCCACTATCAATGGTTTATTTACAACATAAGGACCTCACATTTAATAAGAAATATCAAATAGACACCTTTATAAAATAGAATGCAATGTTTTCATTTTACACGATTAAGTTTTTTTTTTCAAATTAACCACTTAAACGATAAATTTATCACACGAAAATTTCACACATATATAATCACATACTTTAAACACCAAAAATAATATTAAAATAATTTTACAACCTCAGATTTGTGGTTTTGAAACCACAGTTCTGATTTAACTAAAACCGGGCTATTACACTGGTGTACCACGATATTAGTACTTAGACCAGACATGTCTTGATACGACCATGCGAAGACATCTTTGAATTCTTGGAGTAACTCAATGAGGTCTCTCTTTGTCTTTGCAGTGATGCGAGCTCCGATCGTCACCTCTTTTTTTTTCTTATTTTTCTCCTAAACTCACAATTTCTGTTGACTCTTTGTAAGGTAGGATTTGTTCCTCATCTTATTCTACCATCCTTAACAGATTAGGAGATAGGTTACAATCTCGATAATCTTCAAAGTCCTGAGGTTCCTCTAGACATATATCCAGCTCAAAAGGACACTTTGTAACAGCTCGATTTTGGGGCTAGTTGGAACAGTGGTTTTGGGACCACGAATCTGACCTAGGAAAACTTTCTTTTATTCTATTTTCGTGGTCTACATCTTTATAAAATGATTTCATGAAAATTTCGTTTGAAAATTTTGACATTTGGGCACTCAATTTAGTAAAAAGGAATAGATAGGATACAAATGTCATGACATTTGGTTTATTTGAGATTACGTGTAAGGCCATATCTAGGATATGGAATCGATATGAGACTTCGTGTAAGACCATAGCTGGGCTATTGGCATCGATATGAGATCCCATGTAAGACCATATCTGGTATATGACATTGGTATGGTACTGTGAGTGTGAGATTTCCTGAATATCATTTAGTATTCTAAGTGGTTCAACGAGAATCGTAACGAAAATGTTAATGTTGTGAAAGACCATGGTATGTTGCAAGATGGTACAGGTATGTACGTAAGACTTACGCTTAATGAGCTCAATATGTGATGAATCCCTCAGTAAGGTAATGATTGTGCAAGTTATGATATTAAGGTTTTAATAATATCCATGCCAAGTTGGACTATGAGATTTATAATGACATATATGTTAATTCACTTCATGTTAATTGCACGATAAATGTGTGTTTATGATGCTTATTATTTGCATAGAAACTTACTAAGCTTTAAAGCTTACTCCTTTTCTTTTCCCTTATTTTATAGTGTCACCAAGCTAGCTCAGGAATCGAAGACTGTTGGAGATCCATTCACACTATCAACTTAATATTTTGGGTACCAATGATTTTAATGTTTGAGTTATGGCATGTACAGGGACTTGGCCTTTTTGTTATGTGTCATAATTGATTTGGCTAAATGTGTTGGCTTATGTTGGTTGATAATTCGTTTTGTAAATGGCCATTGAAATTGGCTAATATTGGTTGAAGTATATGCATATGATGATGCCTTTCATGGATGTGGAAATTTGTATGGTTTAAGTTGAATAGCATGTGATGGCTGTATGTGATAGATGATAGTATGTGAATGATGAATGGATGCCTTGTTTGTAGCTGATTGGGTTGAATGTATATGCTTGGATTGGTATTATATGTTGTTATGTAGGTTTTGCATGGAAGGGTGGCAACAAGGCTTGGTAAATAGCCTTATTTTTGTCCACACGAGTAGACACATAGGTATGTGTCTAGGACATGTGTGACATATGCCTTGCCCCATTGGCGTGTGATGCGGTCGTGTGTCTCCTGCACCTTAATTGTTGCAAAATAGAATGCTCAGTATCGAACACACAGGCAAAGATACAAGGTATGTCTCAGCCGTTTGGATGACATGGCCTCAAACACGGGCGTCTGCACTGGCCATGTGAAGTCTGCACCTATTTCATGAAAAATTAGGAAAATTAAATCAACCACACGGCCTAAGCACATGGGTCTGTGCCTTGGCCGTGTGACTTTATTTGTTCATGGATGACAAACAGAGAGTTACACGGGGTCTGGACACGGGCATGTGTGACCACACGGCTTGCCCACATGGGCGTATCCCAAGCCACACGGGCGTATGACCCCTGTTTGATGAAAAATTTTCTAAGTGTTGTGAAATTTTTTAAAGTTCTCAGTTTAGTCCTGAACCACTGCCAAAGCTTGTTTTGGGCCTTGTAGCTCGTTATAGGGACGATTTGAATGTATGTGAAAAGTTTTAAATTTGAATGAAAATTTATGTCTCGATTTTGTATGTTTGTTTACGTTTAACTTCGGTAATGCCTCGTACCCTATTCTGGAGTCGAATACAGGTAAGGAGTGTTATAGACTCTAAGTCAGCTACAGCATCACTCGTATCATTGATATCTGGAAACCCGATATAGGAATAAAGGAAAACCCAAAGAAAAAATGAATCTAAGAATAATTATCTATGTGGTATGAGTATGAATGATGGAAAAAATAAAAGAATGTTTGCTAAAATGAGACATAAAGATGCAATTTATTGAAATAAAGATATTGGACATATATTTCTTTCACAAAAGGATTCTTATTGCTCCCACGCTTAGAGCAATAAATGTGTTTTGAACAGTACTCTGAATTAGTTCTAAAAATTACAGGGATCTTTTCCACAGTCCAATTGTTCAGAACACTTTCGGGGATATAAGGACAAATGTCTAATAGGTTTTCCCAATTCTTTCTTTGGATATAGCATTGATTCTAAAGTTTTCCAAAATTTCTTCCGGGCTTTCTTTTTATGACATCTTTTGTTCAAGATAAATGATTTCTCCTGACACGAACATTTTAAATATATGGGGAAAGATTATCGGTTCCCATTTGAAATCTCCCCAACTTAGTCGTGTTCTTCTCCTTTCTTGCTTCTTCTCCAGCTCATTCTTCTTTTGCATCGCATCTGGCTTGTTCCCTAAACAAAAGCGGTTTTGTTTGTCCATCAGCATTGGTGCCTGGGAACTTCCTTGAAGGTATTTTTTGAGCCCTCTTCCAGGTAAGTCTCATTTCCCAACTGTTAACTACAGGCCTATTCTCGTGGTTTTGGATATTCTTTGCACTAGGATCTTCTTTCCTTCAACAATGAAAGTTGCATTAACAAATTTCAGTGATTGAAAGGAACATTCTATTACCTCTTCATCCGCTCCTATGTACAGGGCGTCACTAGTTACGGATGTAATGATATCCTCTTCAGCGTTTATCATTACCAGTCAACCTTTCGTTACCAACTTCAGTTTTTGGTGTATTGACGATAGCACTGCCCCAACCGGATGAATCTAAGGCCTACCCAACAAGAAATTATAAGAAGGTTTGATATCCATCACCAAAAAGCCTACCTTATATGTGTTCGGACAAATTAAGAGAGGTATCTCAATCCTCTCCATCACCCTCCTTTCTGTACCATCGAATACTCTCACTATATTTTGGCACATCTTCATGTGAGAGCTACCTACTGGCAATCTACTCAGTTTGGATAAAGGCAAGATGTTCAGCGCAGATCTATTGTCGATTAACACCCTTAGTAATGTATATCTTTTACAGCGGATGGTGATGTGTAAAGCATTCGTGGATCCCATGCCCCCTGGAGGTATTTCATCGTCATTGAAAAAGATAAAATTTTTGAAACTCAGATTGTTAACCAGATGGTCTAGCTTGTTTACAGAGATATCATTAGTGGCATAAGTTTCATTTAACACTTTCATCAACGTGCTACGATGTGTCTCTGAGCTCAAGAGCAAGACCAGTACTGATATACAAGTTAGTTGTTTGTGTAGCTATTCTACAACACTATACTCGCTATACATTAAGCATTTTAAGAAGTCCTTAGCCTCATTCTCAGTTACTGGCTCATTAATAGGTGATTCTAATCTAGCCTTCTTTTCTTTCTTATGATCGACTGTTAAGGTTTTTCCTTTAATGGCCTCAGTTCTTGTACTTGCAGGGTCATAGCGCCTTCCACGGTGTGAAGAAACCAACATCTTGGCCCTCTTTCGAAGTGCTAACCGAGTTTTCCTCTCTCGGGATCATCATGTTGCAATCATAATTCCATGGAACCCTTTTGCTATCTGTGTAGGGAAAAGACTCGGGTTTCTAAATTATGACTTTTGGTACAACTTGTGTTCCCATTTCATTATTTCTTGGTCTTGAAATAATCACTACTGGGTGGTTAACTTTGTAGACCTTCTCCGTTGATCCTTCCTTTGAGGCGCAAATATCTCCTCCTTTCAAGCTTTTGACATCTTCAAAGAATTCCAATTCTTTGTTATCCATCAGACTTTTCACTAAAGCTCTGAACTCAGCGCATTCTTGGATTTCATGACCTTCTTTAACGTGGAACTCACAGTAGCTCATCACTCATTTAGGCCTCTCCTCTGAATCTTACATGATTACTCCTCCGTCTATCATTTTTTGCCAAACCCATTTTAGTGAGGATTTCACTTCTGGAACATCAATTTTGGTCCTCTTTCCTCCACTCTTAATTATCATGTTTACCCCTTGGTCAAAATGACTGGGTAACGAATTTCCTGCCACATTAGGTCCCGAGGAATCATCGAACCTTATAATCCCCATCTTGATGAGCCTCTCAATCAAATTTTTGAATGTCGTGCAATTCTCAATTGACTGTTTGGTACTCACATTGAGCATTCGCATCATACCATTTTGGGAATGGAGGTTGCATGGGTTTTAAGTAAAATGAGGATACCACATACGCATAAAATAAATTTTAATATAATTCTTTGTATGTCATCGGGATGGGTGTAAATTGGAGTTTTTCTGTTTTTGGCCTTAAGTTAGATTCTTGCCTCGAAAGGCCTTGATGGCTGGTTGCTACAGTCCTTGGTTGGCCTACAGTGATCGGTTTTGAATAAGTTTTATTATACACACTCACAGTGTTCATTTCATTTTCTTTCTTTCTCGGGGCTGACCTTTTAGCGTTTTCCCCTGCGTCTATTTTCCCACTGCTTATTACATTTTCAATCATTTCTCCGGACATAACTATATCTGAGAAACTCTTAGTAGCACTTCCCAACATATTGTTAATAAACGGGGTTTTCAGATTATTTATGAAAAGTATTCTTGTCTCATTCTCCAGAAGAGGTGGTTGAACTTGTGTTGTCACCTCTCTCCATTTTTGAGCATATTGTCTAAAGCTTTCACTTTGCTTCTTCTCCATGTTTTGTAGCTTAATCCTGTCGGGTGTCATGTCGGTCACATGGCTATATTATTTCATGAAAGCCTATGCCAAGTCTTTCCATAAGTTGATTTTGGTATGGCTTAGCTGGTTATTCCACTTGGCAGCCGACCTAATCAAACTATCCTAGAAGCAGTGGATTAATAATTGGTCGTTATTGATGTATCCCGTCATTCTTTAGCAGAACATTGTGATATAGGTTTCAGGACAACTAGTCCAATTGTATTTTTTGAACTCTAGAGTTTTGATTTTTGGTGGGAGCACTAGATTTAAGACTAAGCTTAACTCATTAGCATCAACCTCGCAAAGGTAGTCAGCACTCTCCATAGCTCTGAATCTCTCCTCCAACCACTTCATTGATTTTCCAGTTGTTTGGCAATTCTACTCTTGCTCTATCCATTTCTACCATATCATCCAAATCGGGAACAACCGGGTTGGTTGAATTATCCCTAAAATTCGAACCCGAACTTGTTGGATAATTCACCGGTGCTGAGATGCTGGCTTGATATTGTTGAGGTCTTATGGTAACAAATACCCTTCGTGGATATGTATCTAGCTGGGCTTGAACATTCACGGGGGTAAAGCTTGTGGGGTTTGTTGGGTTTTTATTATCATCCCCAGAGTTAATCACAATACTTTTCCCCTTTTTGATCCCTCTGGCCAGCAACTGAGTCAACTAACTTATCATGCTTCGTTGGGACTCCTGTATTTGATCCCTCATGTCTTGTTGTACCTTGGCTAATTGTTCTTGCAACTATGCTTGCAACTGATCTTGCATGTGTTTCTGAATTTATTCTAATCTCTCTAATCTTTGATCCATGGCTTTGGTTTTACCGTGGGTACTGTAACGATATTCAATAGGCAAATTCTTATTGGTTTATAGGGTAACTGTCAAAATTTCGATTAATTAGGGTCTTTTATGAAATTTAACGCATGTGATGAATGTAATGTTGATGAACGAAATGAATGCAAAAAGAGGCATTAATTCTAATTCAATTATATTAGAACAACTTTACTAGAAAATAAATCTCTTTACATAAAACAGATATATTTATATATAAAACCTTGCCCTAATACTCAAACCATTGACTTTTTTAAGAAGCCAAGCTAATTCTCGGCCCCGATTTGATTTTGAATCATATTTTAAGCTTAGCAAGTCAGCTTGAACCGCTAGGGTTTGCAAATGGTTGGCTACTTCTCGTACTTGAGTCACAGCTTCGCCCATGATGTGATCTTTATCCCTAATCTGACCTTGAGAGCGTTGGAGTTACTTTTTCCAGTGTTCATTGTTCGTTTCAAAAAGCTCAACTCGAAGTTCACAATTTTGTAGTGCGGCCTCGAGCTCATCTATCTTTCCCTTCAACTCTTTAATCTTATTTAGGCTTCTTTTGTAACAGTCCGATTTAGACCCTAGTCAGAATAGTGGTTTCAGGAAAACAAATCCGAGTCAGAAATATATTTTTAATATTATTTCTGTGCTTATAATATGTGAATTAGCATGTATGGAAGTTTTGTATGAAAATTTAATCATTTGTGTGCTTAATTTGATAAAAGGACCTAATCGCGTAAGATGTAAAAGTGGCCTTCTAATTGTTAAACTGCTTATTTGATATGTATTTATAATTGAGAGGTCCTTATGCTGTTATTTGACCATTGAACATATGAGTGGACATTAATAGCCTTGATATTAATGTTTATTAATGTTTTAATGTAAGGGCAAAATGGTAAACTAAGTATTAATGTTTATTAATTAAACAAAACATGATATTTGTTTCATTATTTCATCATATGGCCGAATATATCAAAGAAAATAAGAGAGAAAACACAAATTAAGGTTTTGGCACTTTGATTGGTGATTAAGGTATGGATTTTGTTCGGTTTTTGATAATCTCTTACATTTTTGTAATCGTTGCTTAGTAAACAATCAAGCCCATACCCTAATTTCTGATTTTTTTTTATGATTTTGAGTTATTCCATTGTTGATAATGTGAGCTTTATGAAGTTTTATGATAGTAAATGAAAGATATGTGTTAGATTACTAAGTTTTGTCTTTGAATTTTTGATGAATTTGAGTAAAATAGGCCAAATTGTGAGATTTGTAAATTAAGGGACTAAAATGTGAAATAAATGAAATATGTGGACTTGTATGATTACTATGAACATTCAGCTAAGTATAAGTATAAATAAATTTTGTGTATTTTGTGATTTTGTAAAATAGGGACTAAAGTGTCAAAATGTGAAAATGTGAGGACTAATTTGTAAAATGCCCTAAATGTGTGTTTGTGGATTGATTTGAATGATTTGGTAAATAAAAGATTTAAATTTGAATTTATATAGATCAAGAATTAAAGAAAACGGAATTAGATTGAGGAAAGTCGAAAGTCGTCAAGTAGCCGATTCAGTCTATCCGAATTCGTACAAGGTAAGTCTATATACAAATAAATGTATTTTGAATTGAATTATTATTTATTATATGCTTTCAAACAATGTTGAATGATTATATGTGTTGAGAATGAGATATCCGAGAAAGTTTTGACAAAGTTCCGACGTCCGAAAAGGCCAGTACGAACCTTAGGAATAGTTAGGATACATATGTCATGACATAGGATCCGATATGTGCTATCGTTGAAGACTATGTCTGGAACGTTGGCATTGACTTATGATTTACGTGTAAGACCACGTCTGGGACATTTGCATCGTATCTGATTTCATGTAAGGCCCTGTCTGGGACAGAGGCATCGATATTTGATTACATGTAAGACCACGTCTGGGACGTTGGCATTGTAAGAGCTTTCCGATCTATCCGCGTATCCTTATGATTCTGAACGGTTCCACGGGTATTCCAAGAAAATAGATGACTATGTGAATTTGTATCCGACTCAAGTACGTTTGAATTGTATACCATGTTTGAGATTGAAAGGTAAGTTTATGTACCATGATGAATATATGACATAAGTATGATAATGAGTTATGATATGTACATGTGAATCATGTTCAAATGAAATATAAGAGATATATGTTCAAGTGAATGTATTTTGCCTCAAATTATATGAATTAATTGATGTTATTTGTTAAGTTTATTTGTATATGGCTTACTAAGCTTTTGAAAGTTTACTTTGTATGTGTTTGCATTGTTTTATAAATATCGTAGCTATTAGGAGCTCGGGGATCATCAAGGATCATCACCACCACTATCAAACTCTATTTTGGTACTTTTTGAAAATGTATATATTGTAGTATGGAATGTATAGGCTAGAGGATTTTTGTTTATGTTCTGTGATATACATATATAGCCATGGGATATGGCTTGGTTATGGTTAGGATTATGAATGAATTTGGTATATGCTTGTGTTCATAGATGGTATGTTTTAATGTACTTCAATGGCCAATTAAAATGGTCAATTTGGTAAGGTTTTGGCATGTGAATGGATGAGGTGAATTGGAGTTATGAAACATATGATTTAATGTGACTTTGGCTTATAATTTTATATGATTGAGTATACATTATAAGCTTGAATTTGGTTGATTATAATATGACATGAATGATGTAAGTTTTGGTATTGAAACTGGCTGAAATTATAGTACAAATGTGCTTGGTTTGATGCTTGTAGGTTTGACTCAAATTGGGTGGCAAATTAGCTTTTCAAATGGCCTATTTTTGTCCATACGGGCAGAGACACGGGTGTGTGTCTCAGCCGTGTGCGACACAGGGTCATGTTGCACGGCCGTGTGTCCCCTGGGGTACCCTACGATTTTAAATCAGTCTTGGGCATGGCCAAGGCACATGGACGTGTGGCTAGCCGTGTGACCCAAGTCAATTTCGACCACGGCCAAGGCACACGGGCATGTACTGTGGCTGTGTGATTAAATCAGTATGTATGCCCTGATTTGACACGGTCTATACACACGGGTATGTCTAATGCCATGTGCGGCACACGGCCTGTTCACACGGGTGTGTGACCTGTATAACTTTGAAAAATGTTTAAGTTTAAAAAAAAATTGTATGAGCTTGGTTTAGTCCCGACTCCTTTCTAAAGCATGTTTAAGGTCTTGTTGACCTATGTAAGGGACTCTGTAATGATTTTATGATTATGTGTGAATGATATTTGGGAATTATTTGTGAAATGTTTTGATTTGTCTGGTAACGCCTTTAACCCTAGTCCGGCGACGGATACGAGTTAGGGGTGTTACATCCTTTCAACTCAACTGTGAAGTTGCGACTATGATATTGATGCAATGACCTTTCTAATTCTACTACCTAGGCTCTTAACCCAACATTTTCATTTCGGCTTTCTAACAAATCTCTTTCTAGAGCATCTTCTCGAACTCAAGCATCTTGGAATTTCTTTTCCCACTGATCAGCTCTAATATTTTCTTCTTTTATTTCTTTCCGCCATTGTTCCGATATTTTACCCAACTGACAATTCTCATCGACAAACGTAGCTTCTTATAATCTGTTTTTAGACTGTCCAAGTCTTCCTCAGCCTCGTTCTTTCCTTTTCTTATTTTCTCAGCTTCTAACTTTTGGACGTCAACATCTAATCCTATCTGAATATTTTCCTCTTCGAACTATTCTATCTTTTCCCCCAGCTCCGAACTCCTCTTTTCAAAGTCTTGCTTTATGATCTCCAACTCAGACGGGATCACTTGTAAGTGTTTTTCTATCGATCGACTATTTTCTTCACTTGACGCAGAAATATTGTCATTGATTCGTTTACCCCACCACCAATCATATTTGGGGGTCGTCATGGGATTTGGGGCAAATCTTTTCATTTTGTGAGTTTGGTTCCAAGCGTTCGATATTTTACAAACCTTCTTTTTCTAATTATCGCATTTGTACACAAACTTACACTAAGTCAACCTCTGCGTTACTGGTATAAACTGCCTCGATCTATATTGCCTCAATGCAAGTAGAGGGGCATATCCAACAGCTCTCCATGCCTTGAGTAGAGGGACCCAGTTGAAGTCTCCACATCGGTACAAAATTTCATCAGGGATCATCCAAGGGACCCTTTAGTTAACGTCCTCATCTTGGAGACTCTGGAGAATTGCCATCCATTTTTCTTCAAAAATATCATCTCGTTTTGAGGTAGCCACGAATTCTTTCAATAGAGAGTAGTTCTCGGAGAATACTCGATAAGAGACATTTTCTACCTTCCAAAAGTGAATATGGAACCAAGCTAGCAAGAGTTGTGCACATCCAATAAATCTTTCTTCACCCGCTCTCCGACATGCACTTAAAGATCTTGAAGTTTCAACCAAAATTGTTGGGATGGGCATGACCTTTTTGTCAAGTCGGTCAAATAGATCTAAAATTGCATCATCTATGTGCCCTAGTGCTTTGGGGAAAATGAGCAACTCGTAAATACTCAAGGCAAAGACGTCGACTTTTTTAGTCGTATCTAGATGTGCCAAGATCAAATCCTGTAAACTTTTCCAATGGATGCATTTACTATCTCCCTTTTGTTTAATCCGGGCTGTAACCCATTGTTCACTCATCCCAATTATGCTCATTAGCCTCTTTAAGAAAGTTGGAACGTTGGCGGATCTAGAATAAGCTTTTTCGGCTTGAATCCTCAAACAATGCAGTAGAGTTGTGTACTCATCTACGGTGGGCACCAAGTCTACCTTCCCAAAAGTAAAGCAGCTATAGACGGGATTCCAATACTTGGTAAGACCTCGGAATAAGTGCTTATACACTTTAACATTGAGTAAATAAGGCAAATCATCATAGTCATGGTAAGATAACTGTTTGGTTTCGTCATCCCATTGGTTCCATATTTCTTTCAACTCTTGGAGATTATTCTGAGTTACACTGATGCGAGTGAAATCCCATAGTTCTGACATATATCCCTCTATCATGCTTTCGCCCTTCTCTTGTTGTGTCTTCTCAAACCATATTCGGACTGCTGCATTGTCTTGCACTTTATCAATAAATCCATTTTTCATAACAAGCTCTCTATTTAGCAACTAAACGCAAATCAACACTCTTTTCTATGATGAAAATGCAACGCAATCATAGTCAAAACGAAACAAGTCAGTATATTTCATACAAAGCTAGAATACAAAGAAAGAAATAATAAATAGAACATCTATTTGGGTGACCACTAAAGGCTTGATACGGTTCTACCTAAAGTAGGTTCTTAGGGCTCATTATATACAGTTCGGTTCTAAAGTAAGAGTACCTAAACGAGCAAATTCTTCAATCCTCAACCATTATCAAGTCAGTTCAGGGGAATACATTTTTCTATGGCTATATGGAGATGAAAATCTCACGAAGACATAGGTACGAATGTATCCCGAAAGCGATCCACTATCCTATACAGAGGTGAAGACCTCACGAAGGAATAGCTTCTCACTCCTACTTAAGAAAGGAAAAATCAAACAATTATGCAATGCAATAAGCAGAAATATACCAAGAGAAACTTGAACCAAAAAAGCAGACATATCATTATGTAACAAAATAATGAAGAAGTGATTTACTACCAAAAAAAAAAAGATGAAGGATGAAATGTAAGGATGGGATCGTCAAATTAAACCAAATTATTAATTTTCGACAAAAAGACCAAAAAGTAATCAACTCGCGGCTTGACTCTCTTATTTTATTCCCTAGTGGAGTCGCCAAGCTGTCCAAACCTTTTTTGGAAATCAACTTTTTATTTTTTTTTAAAAAAATGAAGTCGCCACCGATCCTTTTTATGAGGTGTGATCGGATCACCTCGTAATTTGGTTATTTTAATAAAAGGTTTGATTTACTAAAACAATGATTTTCGGTCTATAAAATCCATGAAATGGGTTCAGGAGTCAGTTGCGCATGAAGAAGGATTAGCACCCTCGTAACGCCCAAAATTAGTACCTAATTTACTAATTGATGTCTTAGTGTCGAGAATTGAAAATTTGAAGAGAATTTAAAACACGACCCCTCTTTGCATAATGTTATTTTTAATTAAAATCACTTAAATAAACTAAAACATATATAAAAGGCCTTCTTATCTCGAGGTAACCAAAACGAAAAGGTCCATACCCCGGAAGTTACGACATGACATTTCGAGTCCTCCAAAATAAGATTGCTCGTTATTTAATTACTATTTAAATATCATGTGTTTTTCGTTTTAAAAAGGATGTCCGGTTATCTAGGTTTAAAGAAAAAATTGAACCCCATAAGTTAGGGCACAACTTCTCGAATCTCCAAATACAGAACATTGCCTTGGTTTTAAAATTTTTCCTTTTTTATGCATCGAGTAAAAACGAATGTAATATTCAAAGCAATTTGCATTTAACATATTTGGGCATAGCATAAAAATGGACAAATATATTTAACCATTATGCATGATATAGTGATAGCGGAATAATATAAAATGACCATGTAAGTAGCACATCTATATCAGAATGATGAATAATAAATAAATAAATAAAAAGTATGATAATAATAATGTAATTATAGTAATAATAAGAATATTAATTCATAGCACTAATGACAATAGTCACATCACTTATCAGAATATCAAAATAAATCAAAAAATAAGAAGTATAATAACCATCTAAAATGCATAAAGAAATAATAAAAAAATAAAAAAGGTGTAAACAACATAAGTTTTAAATGCAAAAAATAAAAAAGTAAAAAATGTAATTAAAGATGCGAACTTAACTAAAGGAATGATTTAATTGAATTTTTTTTAAAAATGAACTATATAAAAAAATAAAAAATAAAGGAATAAAATATAACTTGCAAAAAATAACAAAGGCCAAATGGGAAAATATCCCCAGTCTTATTATGCGCACCGTTTCCAGGAGACCAAAAGACTAGAGGACTAAAATGAAAAAAAAATTAAGTGGATAAATTCAAAAAAAATAAAAAAGTTGAAACTAGGACCAGATTGAAGAATATTTAAAAACTGGAAGGATTAAAACTAAAAATATCCCCCTTTTATAAAATACACGAATCTTGGGGGTGATTCAAGTCGAACTTTGGGTCAGCTTCAAAACAACGTCGTTTTGGCTGTTTTGGGGCTTCTGAAGCCAAGCCAAAACGACGTTGTATCGAGGCCCAATATAAACTAAAATTTTCCAAAAAAATTAATTTCTCTTCTTCTTTTTAAATAAATGATTTCTCTTTTTTTTCTCTCCAGCACGCCCTCAAGTTCGGCCATAGGGCCGATGCAAATCCGCCATGGCCACCGGTCATATGTGACGGCGCCGCTGCCTTCGGTGGCTAGAGTTGTAGAAAAAGGGCCTTTTTTTGTCTCCGTTCCACAAAGCACCGGATCTAGGGCCGAAAACAACTAAAATCCCCACCAAAATTCGAAAACACCAAAGAAACCTTTCGGTTCTCATTCCTCCTCCGACGCGACCTTTCGGTGAATTCCTTAAGATCCGACAACCTTTCAAAACAGAGGGAGAGGACGACGATGGGGGATGCGAAGGTAAAAAAATTTCAATTTTTTTATTTATTATATATTTTAGAAATAAAAAGGATAAAAAATGAAAGAATCACCTTTTTAAATTTTTTGTTCTATTTTGATTGCTTCGTGTGTGTCCGAAAATACATTTCAAATCTAGTTTTTATAGCCGATTATACATATTTTTCTTTTTTCTTTTATTGTTTCCGTCATTTACTATTTTTGCTACTGTTTTTGTTGTTTCTACTTTTGTTTTTGTTGTCCTTGTTTCTTTCTCTTTGCAGGTGGCGATGCATGGTCAACAAGGGTGGAGAGAGCCTTTCCCTTGCCGTTTTGGTGCAATGGTGGCAGGGGCGCGTCAGGCCTCAAGACGAGGGGCTCCGGGTGGCGTGCCTGCGAGGGGAGGAGCGGCATCAAAAACCCTAGGGTTTCTATTTTTTTTGAAAAAAAAAGTTTAAGTTTTTGGGCAACTAGGCCTTTAGGGTTTTTTGTTATTTGGGCCATTTAGGCTTGGACTTTTATTTTGATTTTTATTTGGTTTATTTATTTTTGGTTTCTATTTTGGGCTAGAAGAAATTGGGCCTAAACAATCAAAATTGATGGTTGGATGGAGTTGTTTGTGGGGTGAAACGTTGTGGTGCCTTCATTTATATTTGGGTTGCTAGAGACAATCTATCGGGAGCTCAATGTTTTCCTCACTCGAACATTCATTCTCATCATCCATCGGCAGACCTTGGGGTGTATCAAACTGACTTAAAAAATCATATGTCCAAAAGTTTTAATTGGAAGATGTGGAGTACTAGGGTGTTGAGCTAACCATATCATCCATCATTGATGACCCCGATTGTTGATAATGAAAACTAGAATCGAGTATCTTCGAGCAATAGGAGTAGCATTGGAATTTTGGTGCAAAGCTATCATTGTGCAACTCCAAATGATAAGAACTAGCTTCTGATTGTGTTTCTGACCTCGTAGGTTCGGGCTCAAGAGTAGGAGGTAGATGTCTTCAGCAATAATGGGAGTGACTCGGTACACTTTGTTGATGTCCCTGTTAGTTCATGTGTCTAAGGACTACAATTAACTAGTCACTAAGTCAATACAATAACCCATTTTTTATATACCATCATTGGTAGTGGACCGAGGGCGTGAAATCCCCTACACAAGATTTTATCCGAGGGTTCCACATTATGATCCACTGTTGATGACCCAATCTCCAATTCTTTGCATATTTCCCCTCTTATTAATGTCGTTGACATTGTTGAAGTTTATTAGAACGTCCAAAACATCTTGCTTACATCTGAATTTTCGCAGAATCCGATCCCTATTACACCACTTAATAGTTGAAAAATTCAGAACGAGTGCATTAATGCACCAAATGTATGAATGGTGGTAAGCTGACTGAGGAATTACACCCGCAACGTGTGATGCAACATATGACATCCACATGAACTACACAATTAATAACATAATTATAATGACATGAGTAAAATAACATAACTAAAATAATTACATAACATTAATATAATTTTATTTTGAAAAAAAATTACCTCCTCTCCAGGATATGCCTCAATCATTTGTCTATACAAAATAAGGGTTTCAGACTTCCCAATCCCCAAACAAGTACACCATCTGGAAAGAAAACAAAATTGTTAGTTAAAATCTTCATAAAAAATAATTTTTCATCGATGTTTTAACTTCTTTTTTCTACTTATTTACATGTGGGAAAACATATTGTTGGTGACTCAGTGATGTCAAAAATGACATCCTGTATAGTGCCCAATATTGCAACAGTAGCAAGCACTTGCTTATATCTTGTGTATTATGCTTTATTGCCCAACAAAGTTCACGGTACAACATTGCTAATATTGTTGAACCCCAACTATACGAATGGACAACTAGAAACTCTTCCAACATAGGCAAGTACATTAGGTGGACTTTATTATTACATAAGTCTGACATGAGTACCCCCTATCAGCTCTATTATATATGCCCAAACAATGCACATCTTCTCTCACTCAATGACAGTACTCGATAAAATTTTGAAATTTTCCTTGTGCTAAGAAAATTTTAAACTGGTAAATTTAGCAACACTATCACCCGGTGATCGCCCAAGCAACTAATAGAAAACCGATGCAAGTTCGATTACTTTACTTGAACTCGTGATCGCAACATCCTCAACTCGGAGCCCAAGTTGCAATTCAACATCCTGTAAGGTGATGTTGCACTCCCCGTACAACAAATAAAATGTGTAAGTCTTCGAGTGCCACCTCTTAACCAGGGTCGACATCAAGTCGACCCTAAACTCAAACATCCTAATCAATGTTGTTGTTCTTAATCCTGTGGCATTCTAATACGAAAAAATATGTTTGTCCAGTAAGTAACTTGGACCATAGACACGCATATCAAGACATGGTATTCACCCTATCCATAACAAATTATCACATTAGTTAAATATGCTAATCAAAAAAATAACGGCATGCAAATTTATAAAATACCTGTGAATAACAAGTAACAATTATTTTTACCTACACATTAATCATCATGGCAGTGTGATCGATTGCTCTAATCAATTAACCCATTTCGATATTTGCACAAACAAAATTGAATAAACATATCAGTTTAAAACCATAAAATTTTCACATAATAGTATTTAGCACAATCCATTTTCGTAAATAATTTTTTTATTTAAATAAAATATCTACATAATAATATCAATCACCAACTAAACAAAAAAATATTTAAATAAATTACCTTAACTCTGATGTTTGCAACTGAAATTTTATATTTTATACAAATTAATATTAAAACATAAGTATCTTTATTAATATATATAAACATAATTAAAATAAAATATAAATTACAAAAATAAAACTAATAATAACAATAAACCAATAAATCCAACACAACTAATACAAATAATGTTTTTTCTTCCAAAAACTCTAACACAAACAAAATGTTTTATAGGCAAAAATATAGTTTTAGACATTAAATCTATTTTTTATTATACTAGTCTTCTTTTTTACGAGTGTGTTTATAGTTTTAATAGAAAAGATAAAGAAAATAAAGCACTTACTATTGTAAAGTGAAGCTTTAACATTAGACAATGTAATGATAGAATTGTTACAAAAAAAAACACGTTAATTTGCTATAAGTTCACCCTGACTATCCAAATATGTGTTCGGACATAGGATTGATCAAACAATAACATTATTAAAACATATATAGTGTAACGCCCCATACCCGAGACCGTTGCCGGAGTCGAACACGAGGTGTTAGTGGACTTAATTCATTTACTTA